>NW_009212738.1:0-20091 GCF_000690835.1 Fulmarus glacialis | reverse complement strand
TTCCCTCCTGCTAACTGTGGGGCATTTTTAAGTACGTGAGGACCTTTGGCTTGTGTTCTCACACCCCACCTGTCATGGTTTCTCCTTTTTAGACTAGCAGGCCCTAATTTCTAGAGTATTTCCTCATAAGTCACGTTTTCTAGACTGGTAGTCATGTCAGAGCTCTGCTCCAACTGGGCAGTTTTGCTGCTGAGACTTTCCCAGTCCTGTGTGAGGCTACAGAGATACTTCATATGCCTGGTAGGCTTTGTCCCTCTTGACACATCCTGGCACAATGATCCTTTTTTCCCCACAACAGCCAGACTTCATTGGCAGGAATGATTCACTACAAACCCTGTATCTCTTCCCGAAGATTTGCCACCTAGCCAACCCTATCTACGTGTGATTTTCCTTTTGTAGTACTCTGCACTTGTCCTTGCTGAACTTTATCCTAATTTTTAGACAATTTTTCTTTTTAAATTTTTGCCAAGATGATTTTAGATGCTAATCCTGTTCTCCAGTGTGTCCGCAGTCACTCCCAGCTTCGTGTAATCTGCAGATTTAATAAGTGTGCTCTTTTTCGTCGTCCAGGCCACTAATGAATGTGCTGAGCAGAATTACACTATATAGATCCAGCAGAGCTCTGCTCACAGTGTCCTCCTGTTTTCACAGAATATCATTAATAACTGCTCCCTGGGTATGGCTTTATAGTAGTCTCATTTAATCATGTTTCCCTAGTTTATTTATGAGAAAGTTGTTTGAGACGGTGTCACAAGCTATAATAAAGCCCAGATAAATGACATCTAACAACTTCTCCATTATGAAAAGAAATTAATTTGATTTGGTATGATTTTTTTCTTGTCTCTTCTGTGTCTGCTGCTGCTTATATTTTTGTTATCTTCGACATACATGCAAACTGTTTCTTTGTTTGTTTTAGAGTTTTTCAGAGGATTGAAGCTAGACTGACTGATCTAGCAATCTTTTGCTGCTTCTTTTCCTACCCTTGAAGACAGGCACTGCACTTGCCTTTGTCCTCACTTCTGGCACCTTACCTGTCTGAGCTCTCACAGGTGACCAGGAGGGAGGTATCTGAGATGGCTTTAGCTGGTTTTGTAGGGAATTTAAAAGGCGGTTTGTCCCACCCTGCTGGTCTGGAAATACCTGACTTGGACAGAGGACTGATCTCACCCTGGAACAGGCAGAGGAGAGGATAATATACCTTTATAGTGATAATGTGTCGTAGTATCAACTGTATTAATCCCCTCTGCGTAGCAGGCAGTTTTAACAAGGACTAAAGCAAAAATCAAATCATGTTGCCTCTTTCAGTGTCATTTTTCAATAACTTTCCCTCTGTTTAAGCAACACTTTTCCAGACTGTCTTCTTGGTATTTATATACATATAAAGGGTAACAGATTTTTTTTTAATCTTCTGCAAGTTTCATTTCATTTTTATGCCCTGATGTTTCTAATATTTGTCTGTGTGTTCACACTATTTTTTTAACTCCTGCTCAGTAACCTTTTAGCGTTCTTTCTTCTTGTCTTTGAGGTAAATGAAAAGCTCGTGATGCTGCCAAGTCTTCTGATCCTTCTTCCGCATTGAGATTTTATTGTGCCTGTGCCTTTTAAGCACAAAATATTGTTTCTTCAAGAAACTACAGCTCACCTTGATTTCTTTTTCCTTTAAAGTCTTCTCCATGAATTCTTGCCTAGCAGTTTTTTTTAATGTACTGAAGCCAGGCATTTCTGTTTTGCTGTCACCAATCCATCGCATATGGCAGATTTCATCATTTCACAGGCACTCTTACACGAGTTTCCTCCCACCTTCTTACCCCCAACACACCCCTCTCTGGAGGCACTTCCCTACTGATTACTGGACCTATCAGTTATGTGAGAATATTGCTCCGAAGGCACCAGGATTTTCTGTCTCCTGCTGCTTTCCTTTCTTAGCAGATATCTCATGCTTGTACTCTCCCATTACCATTGAGTCAGGTTATCAGGTAGCCTGATCCATTTAATCTTCTTGGTTTGAGGTTTGTTGTGCCCTCCCGCATGGGTTGTTTTTTTTTTTTTTTCCCATTTTATTATTAACCAGAGAATTTAGCAATTCTTCCTCCCTCTATGTTCTGGACTTAAGAGCAAGCGTATGCATCATCCTTGGTATACCAAGAGATGCTGCCTCTTTTTTCTCTGCCAGTCCATATATAAGCTATGCATCTTTATATCAGTATTCCAGATCTATGTCTTACTACAACAAGTTCCAGTCACGTCAGTTAAATCATCACTTTTGTCTTAAATTAAATCTGAGCTCTTAAATAAGACCTAAGTTCTGTGTTAAAAGCAATATATTCACCGATGTTGCATTAGATATCTAAGATATTCAGAGGATTTAATCCTATTTCCTGGTCAATCTGTGACTGTATTATCACCCCTTCTTTTTAGACCTCTGCCCAGGCTGCTTCTGTCTTCATTCTTTCCTCCGGTTTTGTGCCTTATGTCTCCTACCCTGAGTCTAACTCAGAAGTCCCTCACACTAAGCAATGGGCCAGTTCCTCCTTTCCTGAGCGGATGTCCATCCCCGCTCAGCCATTGGTGTAACATCACCCTGTTGGTGAAGATGCTGGGGTCCTCCTGGGAGCATCACGTGTGGCCCTGATGTGTTGTCCCTGTCCCTGACTGTCCCTGACTGAGCTTCCTTGGGGTCACTCCTGTCCACCTAGGTAGTGCCACGCAGCCAGGGAGGTGGCAGAACACTTTGGATCCCTGTCCACCTAGGTAGTGCCACGCAGCCAGAGGAGCTTCTGGGCAGCAGCATTTTGCAAGAGTCTCCCTTTATGCTCAAGCTCTTGGGGTCATGGGCTCTTGCTACAGGCTCTTTTGCCTAACCCAAGCCTTGCCTCCACATCTGCAGGAGCAGACGTGCAGACTACAAGCTCGAAGCTGTTGCCACCTTCTACCTTCCCAGTGCACAGCTCACGGAGCACCATCCACTGCTAGAAGATAAATCCTGAAAAGAAACTGGTCAGCCAGACTTGACTCGCATCAGGGTTTTTCCTTGTTTCATAGATCCTAACGATCCTAGAAAAAAACCCTTTCTCACCTTCTCACTTGCTAACCCCCAGCTCTCGCTGCCTCCTGGCTGCCTGTGTGCCTCCCTTTCTGAATTGCAGGAAACTGGGGAATTCACCTGCACAACTCTTATTCCGGGGAACTGGGTAGCCACCTCCCTTAGATGCTGTACGTGCAGGGTAGGTTTAGTCCACCATAAGCCACTGTGGCCAGTAAGAGGAGCGACCCCATTGCCTGTCCTCACCCTTCATGTTTGCTGCTGCCCGTCCCTCGTGCAGCTTGGTGGAGAGCCGAGTCAGAGAATTGACCGGATTGAGCCTATCCTAGCCCAAAAACACCGCCATGGAGGAGGGCAGAGCTGCCTTCAGCAGCGGCATCAACCAGCTTCAGTCGCTGGTGAGACCAGTGCTGCACCGTGCCCCCTCAGTGGTCCTTGGATTGGGTTTAGTTGGAGTGTCTCCTTTGCTCTGGTGACAGGAGCCTGGAGCTGTGGAAGGAGCATCCCCATGGCTCATCAATTCCCCGTTTTACCGGGGAGGTCAGGAGCTAATCGTGACCTTTTATTCCCTTGCTGTGAAGAGCAGCTGGTGCCCTCAAGTGGTAAATTGCAGAAGGAGAGCGGCTCCGGCCGTGCAAGCCCGGCTTTGGGCTCCTGCCCTGGGCGGGATGCTGGGCTGCGGCTGTTGGATGCCTTCAGTGTTTTTGGAACTTCTAACCACGCTGTTTCCCCCTTGCAGGACAAGACAGTGTGGTGACCGTGGTGGGAAGGAGACATCATTCCCAGAGGAGTGGGGACCCTGACAGCAGGCGTACCCGGACAGCCACAGACGCTCTCCACTGCGTCATCCATCGACCTTTCCGTGGGGCCGGCTACAGCGCGTTCACATCAAACATCCTGCCTTGACTGTGCTTTTGGTCAGTTGGAGCCCCAAAAATGTCCCCGTGAGATTAGATGGGGCTTGCTTTGGATCTGCAGCCCTACTCCAGCATGGGCCCAGGGGCTGCAGGGGGCTGTGGCGGCCGGCGGAGGGAAGGTCCGGAGCTGCTGCCGTGAGGGGATGCACGGGGACGGCAATGCCCATCACACAGGACAACGCAGGGGTCTTCCTCCCCCTCCTGTGTCAGTGGCTGCAGAAAGGACGAGGGGTCACCGAGCAGCAGCTCTGCCGCTCGGCCGTCCAGAAGCTGAGCGAGTACATCCAGCTCAACTTCTCTGTGGACGAGAGCAAACTGCAGCCAGGGAGCTGCGGGATTTCGGATACGGAGATCTGCACCATGTACCTGGCCCAGGAGATGCGAAAAACCGAGGTTCTCGGGTTGAGCTTTGGAAACATCCCTGCTCTGGGGGACTACGGGGAGAAGCGTCGGGGAGGGAAGAAGAGGAAGGGGCATAAGGGGCCGGTGCTCGATGTCGGGTGCATCTGGGTGACGGACTTGAAGAAAAACAGCCCGGCCGGGAAGTGCGGGAGAGTGCGCCTGAAGGATGAGATCCTTTCTCTGAACGGCCAGTTGATGGTTGGCGTGGATGTCACCGGTGCGAGGTAAGAGTGGAAGAGCAGCTGCCAGTGGCTGACTTTCGCGGCACATGGTGCAGGTCAGAGTTGGTACTGATTTATGTCCGAGAGCAGAGGTTTTGACTTCTGCTTTCCAGCTCCCGGGAGAGCTCTGGCTTCCTTCTTAAGGTCTGTAGAAAATAAGTAACAAATGCAAATTGATAATTAGTCTACATCTGCTATTCGCATATCCACTGGAAAATTTTGAGGGGTCATTGTGCCAAAAAATAGTACGTCGTAAGCATTGGACGGTCTCCACTAAAACAGGAGTCTTCCTGGGTTTGGATAAAACTGTTTTCTTAAGTAAAAGTGAACACAGACTCAGCAGCACTGGAAGATTTTTTTACAGGTGCATCTTATTTTTGTGGAAGCATTTGAGTCAAGGGAAGCTTTTTTGACAGCTAAATGTTCTCTGAGACTTTTTCAAAGCAAGACATTTTTGTGTTTTCCAGATTGGAAGAACTTAATTTTAATAAATTCCCTTTGATTTTGTTGCATTTGCCCTCTTTTGCTGTCTCCTGTCCCAGAAAACTTGAAACCTTGAAGAGTTCAAATCAGAAATTAAGGTTCTTGCAATGATGTGGATTATTCTTGCTTTTTTATTTCAGCTGCTGCATGCTGTAAAATCAGTTATTGGCCCAGCTTTGCTCTTTGTGGGCCAGCAGACTTGCTCATATTTCCCTTTGCAAAGGCAAAGACCTTTTTCTGCTAAAGATGAGGATGCAAATGTTCATTCATAGCTGAGGTTGCAACGTTCCGGAGGGCATGAAATCCTCCGCCTCTTGCCAGAGGGGGTTCATCTTGGGGATAGGCAGTTTTGGAAACAAAACGCTAGTGAAGTGGCCCTTCTTTAAAAGGATACTCTCTTGATCTGCAGTCTGGGTCACCCAGCAGTGCCTACAGGTCCTCAGGTCTTGGAGCGGTGACGGGGTCCATCACAGCGCACAAGAGCAGCACGCCGCTTCTCGGAGGAGCCGGCTGTGGGTATCACTCATCTGTCTCTTCCTGCTAGGGAAGCTGAATCTGACTTCTTTAAAGAAAAGTTATTTATTTAAATTCCACCCGATTGCCATGTAAACAGCAGGAACAGGTTGATTATTGCTGAGCTTGTTTCTTTTTTTTTCTTTCTTTTCATTTAGAGAAACATTATGCAGTAATATAATCATGAAAGCTCTTTGCTTAACGATATTATTACATTAGAGAGGAATGATGTAGGTGGTGGCATTTTTGGTGATGTTAGTGACTGAGGGAAAATTATTGCTCTCTTCAGAGTTAGCAAATTGTGTGTGTCTATCAAACACAATTGCAGGGAAATGAGCCGTACTGGAGTACTGAATAAAGGTTAGTCAAAAGTCTGCATGTTTATTTATCTTTTGTCTATACAACTGTATCTCCAAAACACATGGGTTATGTTCCCCCAGACAACAACTTCCTATGTATTTTGGAACTACTACTCTCATTTTGAGCTATTACTCATTTACTGGAGGGAGGCTGTTAGTATTCCTGCAGATGACAGATGAATCCTTCATTTCTTGAGCATGACTGAATGGGGCTTCATTGAGCAAGTCCTGGGAGGATTGCAAAAGAATTATTTTGTCATGAATATCATTCAGTTTGAAGTATTTGATTATGAATTTCATCAAGCATAGCTGCAGTGCTTGGACACAGCTACCATATACATCTAATCTTTAAAATCAGTGCTGAATAGATTTCCAAATTCAAACTGTTTTTGAAGAAAGCAGAGTAAGATATGTTAAAAGTGATGACAGTGTGGTATGAACATGAGATATTATTATAATTTTGTCGTTGAGGAAACTCAACCACTGCTTCAAAACGTCATGTTCCTCATCGCCAAAAATGACCAAACATCGCCATGTGTGGGAATACAGTCAGAGAACTGGCTGGCTTCTTTTTAACCCACAACCTGGAGTCGCTTCCAAAAAACGAAGAGAGAAGTGTTTTGACAGCCATACCTTTGCACAGCGTTTTCTTAGTCTCTCCTCTTCAGCCAGCATCTTGGGGGGAGTTTGTAGGACTCCTCTCCAGCACAAGATACAGCATGTCGAATGTCAGGGGAAATCAGTTTATTTTCAAAGATGCTGAGAAAGACCTTCAGAAATCAGATGTGCGATGGAGAGTGAGCTTCAACTGCCACTACTGAGGGCAAAGCTTTGACCTTACCTGAAGTTGGGGGTTTCCAGCAGAGCCAAGGTCTTTCCTGAGTGCTTGCTGCTACTGCATATCACATCTACATGCTCCAGGATAGCTGGAAGTATGAAAGTAACATCCTGGTCCTCCTAACAGGTCAACGCTATTAGTAGTTGTGTGATATATGGACATTCTAAACACAGGCCTGCTTCTCTGTAAGTGCTAGCAGCTGATTACAGAGCACAATACTGAACGTCTAACGAAATTACAGGTCTCAAAATGTACAAAGCACTTTGTGCTGCTTGCCTGCGGCAGTCAGTAACAGTCCTGGCCTCAGCTGGATGAAATCTTGAGGTTCTGTATCAAAACAGTCCTTGCTGGTGCTGGAAAGCCAATATGCAGTCCCTGGCTGTATTTGGAACCAAATTCTGCTCTGAACAGTGGTCTTCAGGAGGGTGCTCTTCTTCTTTGCCCCCTTGTTGGGAGCCCTGCATGCAAGGAGATGCAGAGTGGTACATCTGCTGAGGGGATGGGCACGGGGACCTTTGCGGCATCTGAGTAGAACTGCTCAAAAATCTGACAGTGTGGTTTGAAAACTGATGTTTCAGAAGAGCACACCTTTCAAGGCACTTTTTATTCAGTTGTCCCTTCCTCAGAAGTTTGAACTGAATGATTTTTTGTCATAAACTCTTTTGCCCCTGCAATAGAAAGATTTTCTTGTTGGGAAGAAGACCCCCCTGAATGTGGTCACTCTTTGATATCAAAGTGCTCCAGTTTTGCATTTTCCGTGGGGCACTGCTTCCTGCCACGCTGTGGTGAGACACTGCCACTGCAGGAGGCTGGCTGTCCTCGCCATGGCCACTTTGTCCCTGCGCTGGTGGCCGTGGTTGCCTCTGGAGCATCCGCTGGATTTTGTAGCACCGTGTTACTCAGCAGAGTGTTCAAAACACTTCCAGGCGCTCCGACTGGTGTGTGGGGATGGCACGCTGTGGGAACGGGGAGCAAGGGCTGTGCTCCCTCTGCTCATCAGCCGGGGCCCTCAGTTTAAGTTTTTGGTAACAAATCCATTCTTTATAGTAGAGTCGGGCGTTAGGGTGTATGAATGCCTGTTTTATGGTGGAAGGGGAGGTTTTCAGGTTTCTGTGCCTGTGATGGGCTTGTGTTTCTCTGGAAGTTATTTTCCACTTGGCAGAACAATCTCCTTTATACGTCCTTTTTCTCAGGGAAAAATCACCCCAAGAAAACTATCCCAAGTCATCACAGAAAGCTTTGTCTCACCACACCCCCACCTCCCGGGCATGTCAGGTTGCATGGATCGATTGCGCTGTTTTACTGTGTTTCCTCACCTCCTTCCTAAAGCAAAAGTGCTGCCAACACAAAGGGCTGTTCAGTGTAAGCAGCTTCTTTGCCTGGTGTTAGTAGGGCCTTCTCTTGGTTATGTTCGTATGAAAATATTTTTGTTTTAATAGGAAAACAAATGGAAATGTATCCTGGCCCTTTGCCCTTGGCCAAGGGGCAAACATTTCTGTGGGAGCTCCTTGTTAAAATATTGACAGCACTGACTACACAGAGAAAAACAAACACAGTTGTCCTGGAGGCTGCAGCCTCCAAATACAATCTCAGGGAATAGGTTTCTCATAACTGACCTAAAAAATACCTCCAACTTATTGTGGTGTTGAATTGGCTTCCTTTTTTGTATCATTTTACCAGTCTTCATGCTGCTGAGTGATGGATCAGGGCGCAGAGGTTGAGACCTGGGTCTCATTATCACGGGCACGGATGGGAAGCGTACGCTGAGATGCCCTCCAAGCTGCCTGGCACGTGAGTCCCAAGGATGGAAAACAAACAGCACGTAGGGGTTTTGGCTGAGGGTTTTCTCCTCCAGCTGAGCTGCTGTGAACAGGGAGACAGCAAACGTGTGCTCAACCTGTGCAAAATGCAAGGAAGCCTATGGATGTCTAACATTCCTCAGACACAGCGTAAGTCTCACTGTGCTCCTAAAGTCTTGAACGCTGGAGCATGGAGCCCCCTCTGAAGCACGGCTGCTGTACTGTACGCTGATAGTGGGTATTAATTCCACCTTAAAATATAACAGGACTAAGAAACTAAGAAAGAGATGTTTTTCTTCCCTTCTTTTATGTCTTCAGGAAAGGTATGAGCAGACATAGCCACACGTGTTGAGAAATAAATTGCTCCGAAGAAATGAGCTTTATCCTAAATCCTCTCTCGAGCCAAATACTTAAGCAGAAGGCCACTAATCCCCAGACTCAGCAGAGATCATTTAGCTTGTTTGTCCTCTTTGCTTTATTAATCTGAGCATGGGTTCGCTCAGTTTCCCCTCCACACCTCTGGTTCCTGCCTTTCCTTTCAACTTCCCCGCGCCAAGCCCAGCCTCCGCAGAGGCAAAACCCATTCCCTTGTAGTAATGCAGCATCCCACCACTACAGCTGCCTCCTCAACAGGCTTTCCAAACCCCTCATTCTCCTCAACTTTGCATCTTATTTATCTTTTCGCTTAGCTCAGTTTTTATCTAAAACCCATAAAAGATGATGGAAAGACTCCCACTGATCTAAATGGCTCATGTCCTGCATGTATTTGCATGTTTGTCCCAACATTTTAGGAGCAATATGCTCATCATTACCTTCTACACACTGTTGGCGCTGAACAACAGAGCTGGTGTCTCTTGGTAGAAAGCGTCATCCCCAGAGAGCATACATGTATAATTAGGCAACATCCCCAGGGTCATCTGCAGCAAATGCTCCCCAGCCCCGGCTCTGTACGCTTTCTTTTCAGAGGGATTGCATCAGGCTTGAAAAGACTTGGACAGAGGTTGGTGGTGTTGCCTTAGGAGGCGCAAAAGCTTCAGAAGTTATAGAGTGGGTTGTCCTGAACTTTATTGTGTGCTTTTGTTTTGTTCCATTGAGCTGTGAAAGCTCTGCTTAGAAGGCTGTACCTTGTTGCCAAATGTATGGCTGTGCATCTCCATTTAATTTGCTGTTCTGACCGCACTGTAATTACAAGAGAACAAGCCCACTGTTTGGGAGGGAGCTCTGCCCTCCCCACTCATCTACTGTGGGAACAGCCTGGTTTGGTGAATCAGCCTCCTGCCTCGTCATTTATCCCTGATGCCAAAGTGCCAGCAAGAGCCCTTTTCCATCCTGAGTGGGATTTTCAGCCTTGCGGGCAGCAAACATTCCATGCTCTCAGGTCATCTGGAAGCACACTCAGGATGCAGCAGAACTTAACTAATTGGCAAACTGTTGGAATGTGCAAGATAGGATCACTTTTTTCCACCACCCAGCCAAGAAGCAGGTGAGGCCTTCAGCCACCGCAGTTATGTTCACAGCCTCTCCAACAGTGCATTTGCTAGCACAGAATAGTGTTTTAGCCATCAATAATTAAAAATAGAGATGTTCAGAAACACGAGCAAGGAACATTTTGTGCCCATTACTCTTGTTCTTTCTATAATGCTTGTGCCCTTACACACCAATTTGCAATGTGCATTCACAGTGTCTGTTCTAATCTAAATGTGAATTTCTCTTCATACTCTGGGAGTCCAGTTTTGCACAAAGCAGGCTGTGGGCTAAAGACTGATTTGTATGAGACAGGAGCACTGACCTGCTGCAGGAGGAGGAGACGACTGGAGCCAGGTTACTGGGTTGCAGCGAGATACATGGCAGGTTGTCCTTTCCCACCCATACTGACTGATGTCCCATGAGTCCTGGAAAGGCACAGCTTCTCCAGTCTTCACTGAAATGTTTTTTCTCATAGCATTGAGCAGCATTCCCATTCTCAGAAGGGTTTTGGGGCTGCTCTGCAAGCAGCCGATGGTCATATCTTCTTGCCAACCTCAAGCACCTTTGGGTGTGATGGTTGCTGTCCTGCAAGATGCACTAGGACTAAGCCATGACCCTCCAGAGCTAAAAGCATTAATGGTGGTGGCAGCTTAAAACCCGCTTATCCCCTGTCACTGGTAATCAGGCCTGGCTTGGGAAGGACAGGAGTAGGCAGGGTTGAAAGATGATGAACAGGAGACGGTTCCACAGGCAGAGGCTGTGCTTGGCATCAGCCTCAGAGAGACGGCTTGTCAACACGAACCTGCCATCTACGGACATAAGTGAGAGGATAAATAGAAGAAACGTAGGTGTGATCAGCAGAGAGGCAGGTATATAACTCCAGAGACAGCTGCTGCGGTGGATGGTTCTAGGGCCGGGCTTTTTTTTTCCTGTGGAAAACTCATTGCTTTTCTTATCTGATGTGACACTTGCCTCCAGCTCCGAGCAGTATCACATGCTCCTTGAAACTTATTTTTCTGTCTCCTTTCTATCAGATGTAGGCTAAGACGGGAAAGGCTTATGTATCAACCGCAGGCTCTGCAGCATCACTCACTGTTCTTGCTGCTTTCTCTGGATGAAATGTGTGACACTCAGCAAGATCATCTGGGCTTCCAAAGGGAAACACTTTTAACAGACCAGTACTAGTGAAAAGATAAGTTGGCAGGCACTGCCAGAAGGTTTGGGGCAGCTCAGAAAGGCTTGTACCTACCGAGACAGGACAAGAGTAGGGCAAATGTGATTATTATCAGCAAACTTCACCCTAGAGCATCCAAGACTCAGGAGCCCAGCCAGGCTGAAGGCTCTTTAACAAGACTGTGAGAAACTAAAGGTAGATGGAAAATGGATTCAAGCTTTTTCAAAATGCAACAGAATTGTTGAAATGTGACTGAAGGAGATTATTTTTTCTGCTGATGCCTAAGACTCTTTTCTATTGTTTAAAAAGGTGGCAATGTCTGTTTTTTCCCTTCTCCATAGGTATTATAGATAACCAGGTGATCTTCTAAAAAAAACAACCTGGCAAAACAAAGAATTGATTAATAGAGCAATCATTTTGACTGTGTTTTCCTAGTCCATTACTTGATCACTGGCATGGGTTCAGGCTAGCAGAGTAACTATTAGATGAAACAAAAGTCAGTGATGTTCTCCTTCTCATCCTCATACACATTGCCCAGTAGCTCTTTGTGCCATGATAACTGAAGAATTACTAAGTGCTTGCCAATTTTTCATAGCCTGGGCTATTTTTGTTCTGGAAGTGAAGAGAAAAACATGGACATGTGGTAACCAGTAAACTTAGTGGTACCATCTATCTGAATACAGAGCCCAGATGAGGAAAAATGGACTAGAGGTTGGGGAATTCCTTCTTGAAAACTCATGGATGATAAATGGAGCCAAACCGGTGTGTGACATTCTCACTGAAAATGGTTTCTAACAAACACACTAATTGTTCTGCTGAAAATGACATTTCGTATTTTCATCTGTAGAAAAGTTCCACTAAACCACAGATTTTTCTCGGTTTCCTCTAGAGGGCAATGTCATATAAATATTTTAAGCAATTTTTGGGTTATGTCAACCAGGCATTTAGCCTGCCTTATGAAAGAATTCATAAGACAGCAGTGAAAAGTGTTACATGCTTTTTAGGATGTGTATATATGTAATATAATTAGTCTAATTGTTTCCTGGGCTTGTTTGGTGCGGTAGCTAAACCCTTTAAGGAACACAGAAATATATTGTGCATTTTGGGCAGATTTGACTATGCCGGAATGCAGAGAGGGAACTGCTCATGAAGACCCAACTCTCTCTCATACCTGTGCAGCTTCAAGGACTTTCAGCAGCTACTCCTTATTTAAACTATTGTAAAAGAGATTATAATCCAGTCCTCTGAGAATGAAGTTACCAGTTGCTGTAGTTGGTGGCTGGAACTTCAGTGCAGAGGATAAATCTGAATACCAAGTCTAAGTGGTCCATAGGACCTAAGAAACAGAAGGGTTTTGTGTTACTACTTATTTCCCTAAGAATTTAGGTATTCCCAAATTCATTAACTGTATTGCTGGTTTGACGGATGTTAGTAATGGTGCAATTTTCAAATTAATTGTCCACATAAACAGCTGCTAAAATTAGTATGAATCAAAGGTGGCCACTCTGGACTTTAATAATTGAACTTAAGGGATATTGTATCCTATTTTCAGTCACTGCAGTGTAAAAAATGGCAAATATGGATAAAGGCTGTTTTGTTTTGTTTAAAGCTCAGATGTATAATTTGAAATATACTTACATGGGCACAAACTTCTTTTTTGTTGTCTCTACCATTATCTTCCTCCCTTCCCCCAAACCAACATAACTAAAAGGGAAATTTGCTCTTAACTTCCCAACATGAAAATGGCTTTAGGGAAATCCTTTTAGAATTAGTCTCCTTTCCCCTCCTGATGGTGACTAGTCCTCTGGAGCATCACCATTAATAGCCTTATTGGATTAACTTGCAAATCCCATATGTTTACTGAATTTGTGGGTTAACATTCTTTTCAAAATATCTCTTCCAAAAAAGTAATGGGCAATCTGCTGTTGCCAAGTTCCCTAAATGAATAAACCTGTTTGTTTTTTTTTCAACAAACAGGAAAAGCAATTAATTCAAGTAAAACACTTATTCCCAAAAGTACTCTATTTGAAAACGAGGGCCTGTGAATAAAAAGAGTAATAGTTGCATTGGCTTCAAAGCTAGGAGGCATTAAGTAGCAAAGCAGGATTTGCCCTCTACTTTTGAGTAATGGGAGCTCTAAGGACACAGCTCTTCTTTAGCCTTTACAAGTTAAATAGGTGAGAACTGCTTTTTAATTACTGCTGCTGGCCAGGCAGGACTTTCTCTTAAACCATGTCTTAACAGAAATATAAGGAGCTTGTAAATTTTAAGTTGCTGGGAAGATACTTTTAGAGACGCTAGTGGCAACTAAATATTCTTAGTTTCATTTCTCATGCTGCATGGATCTGATGAATAGCTTCGGGTTTGAACCATCACCACCTTGGTTTAGGGCTCGTGTTTGGATCTCGTTGGCTCGAAGGTATCTGGCAGCTTAATGCTTAATCACGGGGGATTGGTCTTTGCCTACAGCTGGAAGGAGCTATGTTCGGGGCTGTAGGTGTGCGGGGAGGTTGATTCACTCTGAGCTGGGATCTCCGTACGTGGGTAGCCCTGGAATGTCACGCTTGCATGGCTGCAGGTACTGAAGAAACCACCAAGGGTTCATGACTTCATCTCCTCCCGCTCACTCTCTCTGCTTTCCTTGCAGGTGAGTGGTCTGAAGTGCAGCTTTTTTGCTCAGAAAAACAAAGCTATGCCTGAGGTCTCTGCAATACCGTAACACTGTGGGCTTTGGTGGAATTGCTTCCCGTTTGCCTCCATGGAAATGGGGAAACTCTGTCTTCCAAATTTCCTCCTGCCACTCCGTATCTGACCCACCAATACACAAAATTGTCTCCTCTCTGATCTGTTTTTTGATCATTGCCTGCATTCGGAAAGCAAGTCATATATACAGCAGAGCAGAAAATTATTTAGTAACTAGCCAATTTCATCAGGATGAACTATGTGGTTAAAATAAATCGGATTTCAATAATGCACTAGTTATGCTGTGGAGAAAGAAATAATAACAGTTAAAAAAAGTGTACAGATGCCAAATGGATGAGAAGTTAACTGGTGTATGGAATTCAAAGTTAACAAGGGTTTACTGCAGGGCTCTGCCTTTAAATGGACTCTGCTTTAAATAGTGTGTGAGAAAGGCAGAATCTCAGTGCTTTATTAGAATTATTTTGTGACTTAAATGCTTTCTCTGATGACCCAAGAATCAAATTATAAACGGCGTAAATGAGTTTAAGGTGCATCATCATTAAAAAAAAAAATCATGCAAGTTAGTAGAGAAGTAAATATCTGTCTTCAGAGAGGTGGATTTCAGAAAAGCTTGAAAACAAAAGAGGGTAGAAAAAATTTAGGATGGAAGAAGGACTTAGAAATTCATTAATTCTGGCTGGCTGAATAATAATCAAAAGTGTTTTGTCTAATACATAATTAAATTAGATATCATTATCTATTAAAACAGTTCAGCCAGCTTTAATAACCAAGGAAAACAATCCTGAGTCCAGGTGTCAGCTCCCATACTCCCTGAGGTTTTCCCAGCCTCCAGGATATTCTCTCATTTAGTGATAGTATCAATAATAGTATTAAAGAATATGAGGAGGCATATTCTCCCTTTTTATATAATCTTCAACATGCACAGCAGCACACTTGGGACCCGCTGGCCGTGTACTACATTAGAGGAATCGTGTAACTTGGTGAAGCCAAGTCAAGATCTCCTTTAGATTAAAAAATGTCATATACCTTCCTACATACCGAGTCATAAGCTGGTGTAAGAATCCAGCATAAACCCAATGTAAAGATACAGTTTAAATTCCATGTAAAGTTTTGCCTTCTTCACATATTAATGGCATTTGCTACTTGCTTGTAGTTCGTGTTGCTTTCTGCAGCGAGCTCGTGCTGGTTGCCTGCTTTACCTTCCGTTTCTCTTCTGCATGCTTCTATTTTAAATCATTTACTTGTAAGTTATGTTTGCATAAACTGTATATGACTTACAGCTATGTATCTAACTCCTGTCAGGGTCTTACAGCCTAATGGATAGCACGTGTGGACTTAAGAAGTGTTGGGTCCTGGTCAAGCTTTTTCCCCCCACTGCGAACAAGTCATGGCACCGGTGACAGGGAGGTGATGACAGCAGCTCGCTTTCTGCAGGTGCTTGAGCTCTCCGGGGGAAAAGCACTTTATTAAATGCTGGGGTTTACTGTGGAGCGTTTCTTTCCAGGTACCTGCCTGTCTGTTGGAGGGTTATAAAGTCAAAGCAGCTTCATAAGGGCTAAAATTCTTTGAAATACCTGTTTCTGCAGAAGTACATTTGAGCAATACAAATAAGCCCCAGTTTGTAAGATACCTGCCTGGTTATGAATTTAGCCATTACCCAGTCTTCCCAAGTGTCTCCAAGAGGCGTCAGTGTAAACAAGTGAGACTTATTTACCTGTAGGGTTTTGCTAGAATAATGACAGAATGGAAAAACTGAATTCTGTTTTTCCGAGGCCTTGAAGCCAAAACAAGAGGCCTTGAAGCCTTTTCTGTGCCTAGTGCAGGCTTTGAGAATAAAAAAACCAGCCTTGTTTTTGTCGTGGTGCTCCAGCCAACATGCAGCTGAAGTTTGCTTTCCAGTACGGTATTTGAGGTTTGTTGTGAAGTGAGAAGGTCCAAAGCCAAGCCTGCTGGAGCTGCCAATTTTCTGGTTGGAGCAATCACTCCAATTTATAAAACTTCGCATATTACACCCTCACCAGGTTATCTTCTAGAGCTGAAACAGTGCAAAAGTCCAGCAGGGCAGCTCTGGATGTGGCATGTGTGTTTATTGAGGACAAAGGAGCCAATTTGGGGCTTTATTGGAGAAAATGTGATGAAATGGTTTCCTGTTCAATGCAACTCTTATTTGGTGAGAACTTCCTTGCAAGTATAAACAGGCTCCTTGGGAAGCAACTGAGCTGAGGAGGAACCCATATCAGTATCAAGATAAGCATGTGAGAAAAAGAAAAATAGGATTAAATATAACCGTATAATTCATCTCATGGCTGCATGGCCACATACTGGCAATAGCCTGGTAATGCTGGGAGCATCCCTCTACCCCAGTCCCCAAACACAACCCTCTCTCATGCTCAATCACACACATCCCCCTTGTTTTATGGTCCCCAGCTTGGCAGTCAGGGAGCCCACGGGAGACGTGCAAGAGCGGTCTGGGAGTTTCAGGCGTGGACACAGGGAGGAGGTTTGTGCTGCCGTTCATGTTTTCCAGGGACTTCTGTTTCTAGGCTTCCCCAGACTCCTCTTCTGAGGACTAACTTTGTGCAGGGAATGGGACCAAAAAAGTGAACGTGAGCTGAGGCTGAGGGTTTCCATCTCGGTCACGTTTTGCCACCTGCTCTTTCGGCAGCATTCATCAAAGTAGCCTGAAAATTGTGTCCTGGAGAAATAGCTTGATTGAATATTTAAATTTTAAACTTACTGTCACTCTTATTTTTCCCCAGGTCAGCTGCATATTGGAACTTTTAACCTTTAGATTGTGCCAATTGATCAAAATGTTCCTGTGTAGTTACTGAGGCCTGATTTTTTTTTTTTTTTTTTTCTTTCAATTGATGGCAAAACCTGCTCCTGACTTGGGAAGAAGGCTTGGGACCTTACCAAATGAAAGCCTGAAACCACAGAAGCACATTTACTGTTCATAATGCTCCTTCTCTTTGGGTACAATCAAGAGGCAAATTATTTTTCACCCCTTCACGATTTCATTTTTTTCCCAGACACTTTACATAATCATTGAGGGGGCAGGAGGTGAATCCCAAGTATTAGAGGACAGAGGCATGGTTCCTGATTTCCTACGTGTAAGCATTACGCCAGGGTAACTCGATTAACTGAAGAGGTGACTCTTGGTATATGACCATGTAAAAGGAGAATTGGACCTGCAGGATGTGTTCTCAAATATGGTCAGCTGTCACAGATTGGTCAGAAAACATCACGGCTCTGAAAAATTAACACAAAGCTAAGGACCAGCCATAAATCTCCTATCCAACAAGATACAGGGATATCCTCATGAAAAATCCAAAATGGATCAGAAATCCAGGAAGGATCCTGCCCATGGAGCCCATAAGCACAATGCCTGAGATCTGCAGTCAGGACCGGATGATACTGATACACGGTGTGGAGCCTGTAACAGACATGTTGGACCCATCCAGCCCAAGCAAAAAGCCTTGCAGATTTAATTTGTATTCTTTGGAGCCTGTAGATTGCTTTAGCAAGCAAAATTGAGCCTTGGTGTTAAGATGATCTGGATCAAGAAATCGAAATTAGGATTCCTCCTTAAAGAGAAATGAGCACATTTTGGCACTGGTTTTCGTAAGGGTTTTAGAAAGAAAATATTTGGAAACACACGCAGTATGTTTCTGTATATTAAATCCAGTCTGTGAAATAAAACTACTCTCTCTGACTGCACAGAACGGTCAGAAGACTCCTGGAACAAAATCCTCCCTAAATCTCATGTATGTTTTAAGGAAGACTCTTGAAACATTAATAAGGGGCGAGCGGATGGCACGTTCTGACATGCGCTGACACACAGATAAAATGCAGGATGGTTGGTGATGCTTAAAAAGCAAAGAGGATCTGGGTTTCCACTTTGAATATCATAAGGTACGGAGCACAGTGTATTGCATTAAGGGAGGCTATTCTAGCGTAAAATGAAAGCCACATTTGGAACAATCTCTGCAGCCCTGGTGTAGGACACTGGGGAGACTAATATAAAATGACTCCAGGGTGGAGCACAGGTTGCTGGAGGGGGCGGCCTCTACTGTAACCTACGTTATTTTTGTAGTTAAGGAGAAGGGAAAAATGTTGCTTTGATAGGAAATCCTAGTAAGCAGGCACATATGGGCAGTGTATTTGCCCGGGGGGAGTTAACCCCTGAACAGAGAGCTTGTGTAGCCCTACCTGCTACGCAAGTCCCGCTAGCTGGGGTGCGGGCAGTGCAAGTAGTGCCAACGCATCCTGCTGGATGTTTGCAGAGGAGTAAAACGCTCTCTTCCCTTGGCTGCTCTGAAAACGTACCGTGCCAGAGCTTGCATTACTCCCCATTACACACATGGAGGTGTGTTTAAGTGTCGGTGTGCTCGGGGCAGCCTTCATCAGCAGAGGGGCTGGCCTTGCTCCCCTGTACCAGCATCATCGTGCAGTTGAGGTCGTGGCTGGGGCTGGGAACCGGCACTGGCCTTCCTCTCCTCTAGCCCTTCCCTCTCTTGTCTTTACCTTATCTCCCTCGTGCTTTTTTCTGGGATGTGTGGTCTTGTCCCATTTCATGTCACGGCTAAATCACTTCCAATACTGCACCGGGAGGAAGGCAGGGGGAGCATCTGGAGGCACCATCCTGGAGCAGGTTGCCAGGAACACCTTGATGGGGTGGTTAATCTCTTGGCCAAATTAATCTTCTCCGGTAGATTTGGAAAACCCAGTATGAGACATGAGCAGTAGCGGGTGTGCAGAGCCCTCCCAACTCGCAGCAGCGCCTTGCTGCCTCTAGCTAGCGGCTGGCAGGTCTTAAGTACATTTTTCCCCTATCTGTTGACCCTTTAGGTTTATAATGAGATGTACATTGTGTACTGTGTGTACAGAATCTTGTTGCTGGAAGATTCAGATTGCTGTTCTCCTGCAAAGAAAACCAACCCCGATGATAGCTGCATTCCCCTAGGCTGCTGAGCACCCTGTGCAACATTTTACACTCAGCAGAACTTAGCCGAGTTAAAAATAGTTCTTGTTGTCAAAATATTTCTTGGTAGTACAAATGTCCTTAGGATACTTTGTGAAATGGTAACCTTTGGACCAAACAGGGTAAGGAAAACTCAGAACATAGTCTTCAACGCTGCAAAAAAAGTTTGTCTTAGTTGTGCAATACGGGAGAAAGGTTAAGAGCAGAGAAAACTGGCATCACCTTGGGGAGGGAAAGAATGGAATTTAAATAGAGATCTAAGGGTGAGTACATAATGTAAGATATTATATCTTTGTGAAGTATTTTTCCCTCGGTGCCTGAAAGATTATCTGGCAGAAAATGTCTGGCTCTGTGTAGTGGATGGAGGTCTTGCTGGGAGTCT
The DNA here is from genome assembly GCF_000690835.1 of Fulmarus glacialis. Lineage (NCBI taxonomy): Eukaryota > Metazoa > Chordata > Aves > Procellariiformes > Procellariidae > Fulmarus > Fulmarus glacialis. The sequence goes on along the minus strand of NW_009212738.1, from coordinate 809 downwards.
TTGAATTCAAGGCAGGGCCTTTCACTTTTTTTTTTTGTTTGTTTTTAAAGCATAATGTAAATCCAAATTACAGTTCCTAAAAACAAGCTTAGATAAGTGTTTCCACTTTGGAAAAAAAAAAAAATCTTAGTGATAACAGATTGTTTTGAGGAAATGCATGTTCCTGTGTAGAGTCTCAAACCTGGGCCATACACTGTAAAGAAGTGAATGTATTAAGTGAACAGAAATTAAAATTAAACAGAGGACATTACCGAGAGAAATGCAAACAGTAAATAAGGATTGACATGTGAAAGACGGCTTGATGATTTTTTCATTTTAGTAACTGTAGCTGTGGTGTTCAATGTAGCAGATAAGGCAAATTGCTTTAAGACGGTGTGATTTCTATGTTATTACTCTCTGGTTTATTTCAGTTACTAGTACATTTCCTTATATCTGTTTTCTGCTCTCCAATCTTGAGTTACTGCTTTGTATTTTGAAGTTAAATACAGTATACTTAATGCCATACAAATCTCCACTGTTGGGTACTGATTGATATTGTATTATGTTGGTAATACATGCTTACCTGAATTAGAGAACTGCTGGGTGAGAAGGCTTTATCCCCTAGATCTGTAGTAACTTCTAAATAAATTCTACAACACATAAAGAAATTAAATAAAAAGTGAGGTCAGAGCTATAAAATGCCCATAGAGCTCAACCTCTGGCTAATGGGGTATATTTGGAAGACGTATTCCAGAAAAGGGCTTGTGGGGAGCAATGGGAGAGGGTTATCAATACAGTCAGTCTTACCGCAAGCCCCACCCTCCCCCCCC
>NW_009212737.1:0-6048 GCF_000690835.1 Fulmarus glacialis | reverse complement strand
CGGGGCGCCCGAGGCCTGATGCCGCCCCGGCCTCTGCCGCAGGCGCCGTCCTGACGTTCCTGGACTCGCACGTGGAGTGCAATGTGGGGTGGCTGGAGCCGCTGCTGGAGAGGGTCCGCCTGAGCCGGGCCAAGGTCTCCTGCCCCGTCATCGAGGTCATCAGTGACAAGGACATGAGGTAAGGCAGCTCGCGCCCCTGGGGAACCCAAAACCCACACCAGCGGCTTGAGCAAAACCTCTTACTGGGACCACCAACATATTAATTACTGGAAGACACAGCTCCAGACCTCCTAACTGGCCTTCAGCAGCGTTTCACAAGGGGTACGTAACGTTGCTGTTCACCAGAAATTAACATTAGACGTGGACGTGGCCCCTTCATTTACCACACACGCCTTTTCCCTTTTTCGTGACTTTTAGTACATGAAGAGGATTCCTGATGAAATTTGTTAAAATACTGTTTTAATTATGTACAGATACTCATCTTCACTCATTAAGGATGACATTTCAATCAGGAATGTGACTCAGAATTAGTCATCCCGATCTTTTCTCCGTTTAGTTACATGACCGTGGACAACTTTCAGCGTGGGATTTTTACTTGGCCAATGAATTTTGGATGGAGGCAGATTCCACAAGAGGTGATCGAGAAAAATAAAATCAAGGAAACTGATATAATAAGGTAAAAAAAAGCAAATGTGAGAGCTTTGTAAACCAACCTGTTCCTTTTTTAATAATTAAGCAACAAAGGCTTCTTCAAGGCCAAATGTTGTTCCTTTGCTTGTAAGGACAATAGAGGCGATGGTACCCTGCGGGCAATCACATCAGACATGGATAAAGCCCAGGCAGCCTTTCTCACCTCTTGCGGCACTGCTGGCGTTTCGCCGGTGCTGCCAGGGCCGGGGGAATGTACCAGTGCATTTTTCTCTTCCATGCCCCATTACGGCTTTCAGACTGGGTAAAGCCACCCAAATGTCATCTATTTTAACATTGCATCTGTCAACCTGCAGTGAAGTGACAAACCGGGTGGTCCTTGCTGTTTCTGTAAGTGCAGGCTCAGGCACCGTCCCCGAGCATTTAGTAGTCCTCAGCTTCTCAATGATTCCCTCGTCAAAGCAAGCGGAAAGGGACGGGCGCTTCCCGTCCAGCTGACATGCCGTGTGGCTTCTCTGTTCCCAGGTGCCCGGTCATGGCAGGTGGCCTGTTTTCCATCGATAAGAAGTATTTTTTTGAGCTGGGAATGTACGACCCAGGACTGGATGTTTGGGGAGGTGAAAATATGGAGATTTCATTCAAGGTATGTCGCTCTCACACACCTTCATCCCCATCAGCCTGGCTCGGGTGCTTGGGGCTCAGCCAGGGTCTCCCCGGGGCAGCCCCCGGCTGGAGACCCCCTGCCCCTGGCAGTTTACTTCTCTGCTTCTCTTCTGGCTTGCACAAAGCCAGCACCCAACATTTGCCCGTGTTTCTATCAAAGCAACCTCTGTTTCTCAGGTCTGGATGTGCGGGGGAGAGATTGAGATTGTTCCGTGCTCCAGAGTTGGGCACATTTTCAGGAACGACAATCCTTATTCCTTCCCGAAAGATCGTGTGAGAACAGTGGAGAGGAACTTGGCCCGCGTTGCGGAGGTCTGGCTGGACGAGTACAAGGAGTTATTCTACGGCCACGCTTACCATTTAGTCTTGAAAAACCTGGATGTTGGTGACCTGACTCAACAAATCCAACTGCGAAAGAAGCTTCAGTGCAAAAGCTTCAGATGGTACCTGGAGAACGTCTACCCGGACCTGGAAGCTCCCCTGGTTAAAGCCAGCGGGCTGGTACGTACCCAAATGACTTGCTATCCTTCATTTAAACATGTTTTCAGTGGCTGACTAGGGACTTGGTAGCATCCCAGTATGCTTGTCTCTGAGTTGCTTACCTGGCTTTGGTAACATGTTTGAATATTTAATAGTCACGGTGGTCTGGATTCCCCATTCCCCGGTATTTTTATAAAGAAGTAGATCAGAATTCCAAGAGACAACTTCCCGTCAAAGAGCCAGTTCAGCGTTTAAACACCAGCTGAGGTGCCCGTGCAGCAGTCGTGGTCAGGGGATGTGCCCCCAGGGCCGGAGGTCCAGCGTCCTCCCTACCTGCACAGCTTTTCGGCCACGGCAGGAGAGAGAAATTAGCGGTGCCTGGGCAGCGCAGGCAGGGACGGGCAGGAGGCCGGGGCCCCAGGCGCAGGCAGGGTTTGTACCGGTGCTCAGCCGCCAGCAGAGCGCAGCAGAAATCTGCTTTTCCTCTGCGCAGCCTGCAGATAGCGGAGTCTGGGCAGGCAGCGCAGGGCAGCAGCCTGGAAAAGTCCTGGCATTGATCATAGAACCATAGAATAGTTTGGGTTCGTTCTGCAGTGCAGGTGAAGCCTGCGCCTTGGGAGGGGTCAGTGGGCAGAAAACACCTTAAAGTGCCTGTTGGATTAAGTCCCCCGTCCTGCCTCCCCACAAGCCCCTTGCTGGCTGGGTTGCTGAGGAGTGTAACTGGGTCAGGCTCTGTTTCTCCTCCACCATCCCTCCATCTCTGCGCTGGGAAACTCGTGGTGCTCTCTGGCACCGGGTCTTGCTTGTGCAGTTACTCCCCAGGTGTTCAGTGTCGCTTAACCAACGTTAAAAGGTGAATTAAATAAGAATAAAATGTGGGTTCTGAATTTGGCCCAGCCCTGAGCCTCAGCAGAATATTGGCTGCTACTTTGAACGTTCGGAAGCCTCAAATATTCTGCCCAGAAAATATACAACATGATTGCAATCTAGTTACAATTGCAGTAACAAAAGTAAAATATCTGGTTTGTCAGCCATGCCAGGAATGAAAACTAAAGGGTTTGCTGCCTTCCCCACCCATCCCCGTCTCCCAGTGCCGCGGCAGGAGCAGCACTTGCCGAGAGGAGGTGGCCAGGAGCCGGCGACCACAGGGCTGGCACGGCTGGGAGAGCGGGAACAAGAACTGCCTGTCCCCTCCATCCCTGCCAAGGCGCACGGCTTCCAGTTACTGCACCGGCTCTTCTGGGCGCCAGGAAAAAGCACAGCAACCATTTGGCTGCGTTTCAGGCTTGTCTGTGGGCCAGGGGTGTAACGTGAAGGTTCCCCGTCACAGGGAACCTAGGGATCCCTAGGGATCAAGTCAGGCTCTCCTCCAGCCGCAGCTGGTACATTATTTTCATGACTGAGCTGTGAAGGTGTGGGAGGGCAGCTCTGCAGAGAGCACAGGGAGGGATGCCGTGCTTCCTCTGGGTGACCTCTTGGCACTCGTGGAAAAGCTGTAGGGAACTGCTGGGTTCGGCACTTCAGTGGATTAAGAGCTGTGCATCCCTTCGGACGCGTCTGTCGGTCTCGGCGTGGCAGCAGCAGCCGTTTGCTGCTCAGAGCAGCTGCAAGCACACGAACTGAGGGCTGTCTGCTGGGGCAGCCGCTCCGAAACTGTTGTATGGCTGAAAGCCCGTGTCCCTGCATTGCCTTCTAGAAAGCACCGTTTGAATTAGACTGAAGGCTTCAGTGAAACATTGGCTTAAGTGACATTTTTTAAAAAGAATTAGCAGTAATAGTCTTGAGAACTTCAAAAAATGGAAATTGCTTGAGAAATACTCACTTTTTCAGCTCTTTTGTTTCAATCAGAGCAATAAAGCTTAATGTCAAATTCAGTGCAAGGCAGTTAGACCATATAGAGAGACCTCCATTTCAACTGAACCGAAACCTCAGCTTTTCAGAGGTGTTTCTGAAAATTTTCAAGATGTTGCCTTGCTTTGTCCTGATTCAGGCCACCTGAATCGCTCTTTTATCTTCATTCTCAAAATTTAATAGGGCAGAAAATCTGTTTTTCAGCTAGCTCTGCAAATTCCAGCTGTGCTGAACACTATCCAAAGTTACTTGAGAACTGTTTTCTGAATAGCCTGTTTATTCACCGGGATTAGTTCGTAAGTTCTTCATAAATTTTGAAGGAAGGAGAAGGAACGGCATTTGCAAGGAATCGGAGATGTGAGCAGCCCCGACTGAAGCATCACTGGGGTTGTCTGAGGAGCCGGTGCCTGCGGCCGACCAAGCCCTCTGCGGCTGTGAGTCCCTGCAGCGTGGTGGGCTTCAGCCCAGGAACCAGAGGGGGCTGGTAGAGCTCAGTCCAGTGTTTTCAGCTTTCCTGTATAATCTCCCGTACTCCTAAGCAACACGCCACGCAAACAGCGTTAAGAAAACGCTTCTTGCAGAGCACGCTCTGTGCGGACGTGGGCGCTGGCCAGGCGGTGGGGTGCCAGCTCACCAGTGGGGGACGGGTGCAGGGAGAAAGAGCAAAGAGAAGCCGAGCGAAGGAGCAGAGCCTGATGCTCCCTTGCAGCAAGCTGGGCGCTGAATACACACGCTCCGAAAAACATCTGGTCTGCACTACCCAGGGCGCAGTGGTCACTCGTCCTCTCTTTCTCCCCACCAGAGCGAGGTAACGGCAGTTCGGTTAAAAACAGCTTAATGATGATGTTCCTGCCGGGGTTCCCCGCTTTGGGGGACCACGTCTGCATTTCCCCATTGATGACAGGTACCAAGACAACCAACCTGGATGGAAAACAGGAAGAGTTACCTCGGGGTGGGGCACCGAGCGCAGCCCAGATAGTGATGGAGTCGTTCCCTGGGGCCAGCCGCGGGGTCCGTGGTGGGCTGCCGGAGCCCAGGGCCCCGTGCCCCAGCTGGGAGGGGACCGGCTGGAGCCGGGATGGGACCACCAGGCGCTTGCTCAGCTGTGCGCGGTGGCTGCTCACCTCCTTCACGGCATAGCAACGGGAAGGGATTCTGCAGTTGTTATTTTTGGGAGCTGTTGTTCTGGGGATTTGCAGAACAGGAACATTAGCTATGGCCAAAAAAACCCAAACAAGAACGGTCTCATCCAGCCTTGAATGTTTCTGGAAGGGGCTAGTTTCAAGCTTCTCTCAGTAGAAGAACATATGTAGTGGACCACATGTGCATTTACACACCCCTCCAAGGACTATGACACATCGTCTCTGCTTCGCTAAGTGGACAGTATTAATCAGTGACCTGCTTAACTGCAGTGTAACAGCCTCTCCTCTTTCTTGGGAATTTATGTCTAAATTTGCATTTTGGTGCTATTTTCTAGCTTGTTAACGTAGCCATGGCGAGATGCATCACCGTGGAAAACACTACTCTAGCTTTTGAGGCGTGCGATGTTAACAACAAGGTAAGGGTACCCTGCATACTGAGTATGCAATACTGTTTCTAGTGCATGGCGTAATGCTCCTGTACCTCCCCTTGGTGACCTGCCCTCTCCCCGGGAGCTAATGCAGTCCTTCCCACTGGGAGACACGGCCAAACAATGCCTGGGAGCAGCAAGGGGCAGGAATTGCCTCTGTTTGCAAAGCCTGTAGCCAAGCAACAACCCCACAACCAGCAAATTCAGCTGGAATAGGAAGGTTCGATAAAGCATGAGCCTGCACGTGAAATTGGGGAGAAACATTTAATACAAGCCTGTGTTTTTTCTGAAAACCAGCCAGCCGCACTCTGTCACTAGATGGGAAGCAGTTGCTGTGGACAACCTCTCCCTTCCTTTACATGCAGCCTTTCTTAGGCAGTTCCCTGCTAATTGCTCACCGCTGGCACAGGGCAGCGTGCGGCTCGGGGGCCTGTTGTGTACGGGGGTTTATCCACTTGCACCCCAGCACCAGGGTGCAGCCAGGGGAGGTGGCAGGGCAGGAGTGCACAGCAATCGGGTTTAGGGTCTGGGCTGCTGCGGTGGGAGTTGCTCCCAGAGCCTGCACTGGGCTGTCCTGAGCTTTTTAGCTCTGCAAATCCATAGGAAAGGTCTTCCCATGGATCATGGCTTTCCTCATCCTCTGGTCCCGGCTGAGGGCAGGAGGAAGGCGAGGAGAACCTCTGCCAGCTGCTTGCCAGCCTTGAGCAGCCGGCCCCGCTGGGGGAAGGCGAGCCGGGTAACAGCTCTCCCTGGTCTCTCCCCGGTCTCTCCCCACAGAACCAAAAGTTCAACTACACCTGGCTGAGGCTGATCCAGCACGGAGAGCTCTGCGTCGC
>NW_009212736.1:11369-12777 GCF_000690835.1 Fulmarus glacialis | reverse complement strand
GTTATCCATGAATGTGAAATGTGCGCTGCCATCAAGCAAGTCAAGCGAATAAAGCCTCTCTGGCATGGAGGACGATGGTTGAAATATAAATATGGGGAGGCTTGGCAGATTGATTGTATCACACTCCCACAAACCTGACAAGGCAAGCGCTATGTGCTCACCATGGTGGAAGCAACCACCGGGTGGTTAGAAACATATCCCGTGCCCTATGCCACCACCCGGAACACTATACTGGGCCTTGAAAAGCAAGTCTTATGGTGACATGGCACCCCAGAAAGAATTGAGTCAGGTAACGAGACTCATTTCCGAAACACCCTCATAGACACCTGGGCCAAAGAGCATGGCATTGAGTGGGTCTATCACATCCCCTACCATGCACCAGCCTCCAGGAAAATTGAATGATACAACAGACTGTTGAAGACTAAGCTGGGAGCCATGGGTGGTGGGACATTCAAGCATTGGGATACACATTTAGCAAAAGCCACCTGGTTAGTCAACACCAGGGGATCTGCCAATCGAGCTGGCCCTGCCCAATCAAAACTCTTACGTACTGTAGATGGAGATAAAGGTCCCTGTTGTGCACATAAGAAATATGCTGGGGAAGACAGTCTGGGTTACTCCTGCCTCTGGCAAGGGAAAACCCATCCGTGGGATTGCTTTTGCTCAAGGACCTGGGTGCACTTGGTGGGTCATGCGAAAGGATGGGGAAGTCCGGTGTGTACCTCAAGGGGATTTGATTTTAGGTGAAAATAGCCAATGAACTGGATTGTACTATGTTAATTGTTATATGATATTGCACATCATCATTTCTATGGTTGCTATCAATGGTATAGCAGTAAAAATCACTCAGATTAATGAAGAATGAACTCCGATGAAACCGAGCAAAGTGCAACAATGATAGAACCGGAAGAGTGCAGTGATAATGGAATCAGAACTGGCTTCAGGATGCAACAATCCAACACCACACACCATTTCTCCTGCCCTGGAAGACTGTTATAACAGATGGAGACCAAAGGACTAAATGAACTCAATGGACATTTTAGAGGGATAGCCCATAGACTAAGGGAATGATATCTGTGTGTATATATATAAAAAGACAGGAAAAGTGGTGGTGATAAATTGAAATGTATTGGAAAATGTGAGACCTAGGCATGACGTAGATGGTATAAAATAAAGGGTGAATACTGTCCTGATTTCAGCTGGGGTAGAGTTAAATTTCTTCCTAGTGCTGTGTTTTCGATTTAGTATGAGAAGAATGTTGATAACACACTGATGTTTTTAGTTGCTGCTAAGTTCCCTGCTGGTCAAGTACATTCAGCTTCCATGTTCTGCCAAGCGCACAAGAGGCTGGGAGGGAGCATAGCCGGGACAGCTGGCCCAGCTGGCCAATGGGGTATTCCATACCATG
>NW_009212736.1:9260-11105 GCF_000690835.1 Fulmarus glacialis | reverse complement strand
ATCCCAGCCCATGAATTTTCCTCACTCTTACCCTTCCAATTCTCTCCCCGTCCTGCTGTGGCGGGGTGGGGGAGTAAGCGAGCAGCTGTGTGGTGTTTGGCTGCCTGCCGGATTAAACCACAACAATGGCTTGTTAGATTATATTTCTTTAAAGAAATTCAAAGATTCAAAATAAATCTAGCTCAAGTGGGAGGTGGTCAAGTGTTGTACCAAATTCAGCCTATAAGGTGGCATTTGTGAAAATCCTACAGCTCTCCTAAGAACATTGGTGTGTCCATAGCAGAAAATAACAGAGGACTCATTTAGCCCAACATCCTGGAGTCTACAATAAATGATTAGGGGAAGATGACAAGTAGGGCAAGGATGAAGTGACGCTTTCTCTGGTCTTGCTTTCCTGTTCCAGGCATCAACTGCCTGGGGCTTCCTGAATTGGAAGCTTCATCCAGGCCACTGTCTTTAATAATTACAGAAGGACCTTCGCTTTCTGAACTTTTTTTGTACTTTCTGAGATTTATCAACTTCCTATGAAAATAAAATTCACTTTTTAATTACACACTGTCTGAAAAAGGTACTCTTTTGGATCATTATAAAGGTACTGCCTGTTCATCTCCTGAGGTGCTCTTTAGATCTTGAGTTATGAAAAACAGCAAATAAAAGTTCCCTATTTGTTTACTCTATATTTTTTATTATTTTAGGATATTCTTCCTTTTTTTTCTTTTTTTTTTGGTTTTGGGGTTTTTTTTTGTTGTTGTGTTTTTTTTTTTTTCTGATTTTCTTCATTTCCTAAATCAGCTTTTCTGGACACCCATCGGTTTACAATTACTGTGGACAACATTTTTCCCATGTTCTTTTAGAGGAGCATTTATAAAGCTTAACTTTCAAAATCTGAGCGATATGTTCTACAACAGGTATCTCCAGAGGCTGAACTTTTCTCTAATCTGAACTACCTCTCTCAAGATGGCTTCTTGTTATCTTGAGACAGCATGACGTAACAATCCACAAGTTGGTTTGCTAAGCCACTATCCATCGTATTTGAGAAGTCGTGGCAGTCTGGTGAAGTTCCCACTGACAGGAAAAGGGGAAACATAACCCCCATTTTTAAAAAGGGAAAAAAGGAAGACCCAGGGAACTACAGGCCAGTCAGTCTCACCTCTGTGCCTGGGAAGATCATGGAACAGATCCTCCTGGAAGCTATGCTAAGGCATGTGGAGGACATGGAGGTGATTCGAGACAGCCAGCATGGCTTCATCAAGGACAAGTCCTGCCTGACCAACCTAGTGGCCTTCTGGGATGGAGTGACTACATCAGTGGACATGGGAAGAGCTACATATGTCGTCTATCTGGACCTCTGTAAGGACTTTGACACCATCCCCCACAACATCCTTCTCTCTAAACTGGAGAGGTATGGATTTGATGGGTGGACTGTCCAGTGGGTGAGAAATTAGTTGGATGGTGACATCCATAGGGTAGTGGTCAATGGCTCAATGTCCAGATGGAGATAGGTGACAGGTGGTGTCTCACAGGGGTCCATATTGGGACCGTACTGTTTAATATCTTCAACGATGACTTAGGCAGCAGGATCGAATGCACTCTCAGCAAGTTTGCAGATGACACCAAGCTGAGTGGTGCAGTCGACACACCTGAGGGACGGGATGCCATCCAGAGGGACCTGGACAAGCTCAAGAAGGGCCCGTGTGAACCTCATGAGGTTCAACAAAGCCAAGTGCAAGGTCCTGCACCTGGGTCAGAGCAACCCCTGGTATCAATACAGGATGGGGGATGAAGGGATTGAGAGCAGCCCTGCTGAGAAGGACTTGGGGGTACTGGTGGACAAAAAGCTGGACA
>NW_009212736.1:0-9168 GCF_000690835.1 Fulmarus glacialis | reverse complement strand
TCCTCTGCTCTGGTGAGACCCCACCTGCAGTACTGCGTCCAGCTCTGGAACCCTCTGCACAAGAAAGACATGGACCTGTTGGAACGGGTCCAGAGGAGGGCCACCAAAATGATCAGGGGGATGGAACGCCTCTCCGATGAAGAAAGGCTGAGAGAGTTGGGGTTATTCAGCCTGGAGAAGAGAAGGCTTTGGGGAGACCTTATTGCAGCCTTTCAGTACTTAAAGGGGGGCTATAAGAAAGACGGGGACAGACTTTTTAGTAGGGCCTGTTGCGACAGGACAAGGAGTAATGTTTTTTTAAATTAAAAGAGGGTAGATTTAGACTAGATATAAGGAAGAAATTTTTTACGATGAGGGTGGTGAAACACTGGAAGAGGTTGCCCAGAGAGGTGGTAGATGTCCCATCCCTGGAAACATTCAAGGTCGGGTTGGACAGGGCTTTGAGCAACCTAATCTAATTGAATATGTCCCTGCCCACAGCAGGGGGATTGGACTAGATGACCTTTAAAGGTGTCTTCCAACTCAAACTATTCTATGATTCTATTATTCTATAATGATCAGAGAAACTCAGAGGATCAGTTTCCCATCACTTTTCTGCCCTGAAGAGTTTGGGCACTACGTCTCTTTCCAGATCGTGATACACACTTTCAGGGTTGCAATTCTCTTTTTAAGGCTTTCTTCTGAGACTCAGTAATGCAGCTGTGCTGGAGCTTGCAGGTCCCAAAGAATTTGCAGTTTCAGAGTTTTCCCCAGAGTCTTGTGGGTATCCTGGAATATAGTTTACCTCTTTGAGGACTTGAGGCTGTTAAAGAAAAAGGTAGATGTTTCACAGAAATGAACGTTTAAAAACAAAGATAGTCATCTATACTCCTTACATCATCAAAGAAAGCAATGATGGTCATGTTTCTTCTGAACCTATGTCCATCATCACTAATGCACACTTTTAACAGACAGATCAAAGACTTCCATGAGGTAGGGATGGAGAATGCATTCCTTCCAATCTCCAGAATAGAACCCCTTTGATAAGTTTTGTCATAGCTGGTCAAGGCAAGGAGAAACACATGCTTTCAATATTGCTTAAGAAGAGTAGCCTGACTGACAGCATGACTACTGCAGGTTGCACTAGATGTAAGACTAATTATTCACAAGGTGAATTAAGAGCATAGTAGCTTGAAAGAATATAATACAACCCTTAACAAATATGCCTTTCAAACTCTAAAACTGTTTGTTCTGCAAATTGTGTGCCTTCTGGTTTCTGTGAAGCATCTTATCCTCACCATCCTCTTACTTCTTATCAGCCTGGATTTAAAAACATTATGTTCTTGAACTTCCAGTGTAGGGTATCCTCTAACATGTTACTTCAAGCATTTTGAATTAACACACCCCCATTCATAGACACACATTAATTAATTATGTTGTGGGACCCAAAGGGCATCACACAGATTCTAGAGGAGACCCAGGGCTGAGTGGTTTGTGTCCCATGAGACCAATCTAATCTGGAAGGAGATAGCTAGCTCTGAAAAATGTGAATGTGAACCAATCTGTACCTTAGGGTCCAGGACTGGCCTCAACCTTATTTTATTTAGCAGTATAGACATAGTCTGCGTGGTCTGGGCTAGGGACATACACACAAGTGCATTTAAAGAGGAACAAATTTTCTGTAGTATTAGATGGCAATAGCCTCAAATGGCATCCTTTAGCCACTGTACAATATTATGCCCTAGCACACCGTGAGAGAGTATTACAATTTAAGGTGAATTTTTAAAGCATCAGAATGGAAAAAAAACCCACAAAAAAACCCCACAAAATGCCTAAACATTCTCTTTGACATCTGTGTGTTTATATATTCTTTGTACAGCCTTAAACTGTTGGTGATAACAGACATTCAAAACCAAAATTATACAAAGAGCACAGTATTATAAAAAGCATAGCAACTGCAAAAAATGATCCCTAAGGATTAGTTTAAATAATGATGCATTTGTGTTGCATAAGCAAATATAGTTGTCAAATATTTATGAACAGAGTAAATGAGACCATCCAGAATCTTTGTTAAAACAAAACAGCGTCAAGAACTCTTCCATGTAGCACTCTGATTGTATGCATCTGTGAACCTACTGACATTCTGGATCAGAGCAGGAATCTAATCAACATGATGTTCTGTTCTGACATGTCCAGTGCCAAATATTTCAGTGGAAGTTGCAATAGTTCCGTAGAGTGAAAAGTTATGGAATAAGCTGCTCATTAAAGAGGTTTCCTCCTGACTGTCATCATTTGGAAATCGTAGCATGTTCTGAGGTATGAGGATTTCATAGATTCGTCAATGCTGAGGATGGAAAGCATTACTTCAAATCATCTAGTTTGACCTTCTGCATATTGCAGAGAATTTTTCTTCCTAATTTCTCTATCAGGTCAATAAATAAATTACCAGTTTTTTGTATTTTTGATCCTATTTAGTGGAAAGGGAAAATTTTCTTTATCTACATAAATGAGTTAAACTGTTTTATTGGAGTTGACTATAGTTTTTTTTATTATTATTATTATTTTTAAAGAACAGTGATTGGTATGATTGAATAATTGTGTCATCATTATTTTAAATTACAATTTTAATATTGTCTTCTTAATATTCACTGAATGCTCCCCCTGGATGCACATTACGAACACAAATTTTCAAAAATGACTCATTGTTTTGCAAGCCTAGAAGGTATTTATTTAGGAAAATCTGTGCCATTTACATTTCTGCACAGACAATTTCCAGAAGCTAATCCATCTCCCCAAAATTATTTTTAAAATGCCGTATTCCTGCAGTCTGCAATACCATCTGTCAGAATGGAAGATTCCTTCCTGAAAGAAGGTGAAAACATCCCATATGGATCTAAGAGTTGGGTCAGAAGTCTGAAAGGAAGGGCCGAAATGCAGAGTCTATTTCTGATAAAGCCTATGCTGAAAAATTGCTCTTCATTTGCTGACAGGATATACTCCGAAAGCATTACACAAAATGAAAATGCACATTAGACAAATTTATTTTGTTCACAGTCCACTTCTACCTGTAGTAAAATGCTAAAGGAAATAAGAGTTCAGTTCATCCCACAGCATATTAGGCCCCATATAGTGCCATACAAAGGAGTTATGATTTTTTCCTGGGGATTTGCATCAGGACCAAGTATTACCCTGTAGGAACCTATGAAGTGCATATTTAGCCACATTCTAGATTTAGTACTAGCCTGGAAGTGATTTAATATACAAGAAAAGGACTACGGAAAGGAAGAAGTGAACGCTTTATTTCATAGTAGCTGTTTCTCTTTATGACCAAAGAGCAAAACAGAAAGGGAGGGTGGAAGAAAAGGAAGGAAAAAATAGCTAAAACATCTGAAAGGTTGATAAAAAGTTGCTGAAGGTTTTTCATAGCTTTTGCATACAGAAGAAAGAAATTTGATGCTAATGAATAAGGCAGACAGCAGTTGTCAAATTCCTAAGCATTTGAACCCCTTCCTTGGGTGCTAGATGGGAATGTAATTGCACAACTAAAGAGGACCTTCTACATAATTAATAGAAATAACACATTTGCAAAATATGCCACTTTCTCCTTCTCTTTTTTTTTTTTTTTTTTTTTTTTTTTTTTTTGAAAGAAATAAGTTATTCCCTGAAAAAAAGTCTGTCATTCTGGAGCATCTTTTTCACCATAATGTTAGCACATCTTTTTGACAGTTTATTAAAGTTTCAAGAAGTAGTCATGCAGATTAGCCTAAATATCTTATTTTGCCTTACTACCAGATTTCTGTTAAAACAGAACAAATCATTACATTCATTCATCATCATTTGGCTGTGAGGTTCCAGGATGCCAAAAATAGTAAACACTTGTGGAATCTACAATAATTGAGAGCAACAGTAAATTACATTTTAAGTGCTCATCAAGGTGAGAACAAGGCACTTCATGACTCTTTGTACATCCTTGTTAGGAATTTTGCCAAGCTAGAAGAATGCACATGTTCATATAGAAGTTGCTAACTCTAGCCTTCCTATGAGTGTGTTTGTGCTGTACAAATGCAGTGATTTTTTTAGATACACCTAACCTGCTTTAAAAAAAAAAAAAAAAAAAAAAAAAAAAAGAAAAAGTAGATTGCCTTGGATAGAGCATTGTACTAAAACCTTTAATATATGCTGCTCTTGTACTCCAGTTTGATAATTTAAAATGCAGTGTAGATACCTGCTTCGTTTCCTTTAGGGTTCAGGCAGGGTGAGATGTTGCATTTAGCTGTAGTTTTCTACAAGGAAAGTTCCCTCTGTAAGGCGCAGCATCAATGTCTTAACATTGAATATTACCCATAAAGCAGCTGTTGCTTAGTTTGTCAACATATGCATATGCTATAAAGCTAGTAGAAACACCATCATAGAACAACTGTCTGCTTTAGAAGTTTCACTTTCTTCCCAGTTCTGCCCTTATGCGATGCAATTCAAGGAGCTGAAAAATTTTGCCTTTGGCACTAACAAGACACATTAGCAAGGTACAATTTTTGGATTATATTTTAGCTGGAACACCATCCCTTGGTCTTGCAAAATCCAGTCACCATTCTAGTTATAAAACCTACTTGATCTCCTCTTCCCGTAATAAAGACACCAACTTATCCACACAGTAAATGAATTGTATGTTGCTCCTTTGTGTATTCCACTGTAAGTTTTGCAAGTATTCCACTATGTCTGGAACCAGATAATTTTGGCCAGTGAAGTCCCAAGGGGTCAAAGATGCATCTTACCTGTCCATTTCTACAGTATCCAAGATGGGAAGGGCTTGATCACTCATGCCCACTCTCCAGTTCTTTCTTTAGTGTCCATGGAACATAAAGAATGAAAGGGAGATATCCTCTTTCTAAAAACGCCTGTTCTTATGGAAAGAAGTATCTTTTTTATCTTCTGATTGCTTGTCTCTCTATGTATTCTGCTGCAGGTGGCTCCAAAGCAGTACAGCTGAGTGGGGTTACGAAGCAGATGGTAATAATTACTGAAAGACTTTATAAAGAAGGCATCCAGGGAAAGCACATGCGTTAGAATACAATGATTTGTAAAAATGTCTATGGAACTCTGTGTTACGCTGAATGCAAATTGCATTTCTAAGCTGCACAGGTCCTTGTTGAGTGTGGTCATATATTATCAGGTGACTTAGATAAATCTTGGGAAAGCATAATAGATACAGAGATCCACTTTGAGATACTCTGAGTGGAAATTGCTTCCCTTTTCATTCTCTCAGCAAAGGAGACAAACAGCTTTAGAAAAAAATTTGAAAGGTTTTGTCCTATACAGATAAAAATCCAAGGCCTCCCACATATCTTGTTTCTTCTCTTTGAAGCTGGCATGCTTTGGTAAATTATTAAGTTGGCTGAGTTCTGAAGCTATTGAAACTAGAAATATCAGGCAGAAATGTTACCACAGTATATTTTTGGGAAAAAGAATTTGGTATTCTCTCTCTCTGGAACCTCCCACCATTCTTTCTATTGTCTTAAAAAGCTGATGGACATCACATTGGGAAAAAAAACTGACAGAGAAAAAGGTAACCATGAGGCAGTACTACAGGACATCTGAGATAGTGCAGGATACTCATGTGTATTTAATTAAATCCACAGGTTTCTAAACGTCAACTTCATTCAGTAAGATCTATTAGTAGAAACCGGAGTGTATACTCAGAGCTCTGATTTAGCAAAGGCACCTTTAGTGTCCTGGAAAACACAGCTAAGTGAGAAAAAAATTAAATTCAGACATGCTAACCATCTACTTGATCTAATGAGTACATCGTTGAGAGTGATGACTTAATGTAAAACAGAAATAGGTATGTTTAGTCATTTCAGATTTAGAATAAATTTTTATGTCTAATTTTTGTCTGAGTTTTGTTTTGGAGTGGAATTGGAAGGATCAGAAAGTTTCTGCTATTAGTTATTCTCTCTCTTTTTTTGTTGACAATGAGACTTTAATGCTGTTGTGCCCAGTTTACATGTATTGGTTTTTGAAAATAAAATCTGTGACAAAGAAAAAAGGTTGTTATAAAAATGTAGAACAGCAGAAATAAACTCAGTAGCTGTTTATTTGTTATGATGGGAGACAAACTGTTACGATTTGTACAAATATTTCCCACAGAGGTATAGGAGAGGGAAGACAGATCCAAAGGCTGTCAACAGTCCTGTCAAACAGGATGTTACCCGATAGTGATTTTGGTGACAAGTATGTAGAAGGTATATTACCGCTTTGAACCTTTTCACGCATCTGAGATGGATCCTAAAAGCACTGTGTCCCAGTGGGGCATCAGGAGCCACAGGGACTGACAAGGCAGCACATTACCAAACATGGTCCCTATCACCGCCCCCACCAAATACAAAACTTAGGGTGATCCCCAGGCCATAACTATTACTTACCCATATAATACTTCTCTAGCCTCAAGTCCCAGCTCTAGCTCAGAAGTTTTGCTGGACTCACTTTACCAACACTCACATTTCAGCCAGCTCCTCTTTGTAATGCACAGGGAATTTCACAGAACCACAGAAATGTTGGTTGGAGGGGACCTCAGGTGGCCACCTAGTCCAATCAACTCCTTGGTGCAGGGTTATCACCAATATTAGGTCAATCAGCCTTCATTTTGTCTAGCTAAGTCTTGAACACCTCCATAGACACAGATTCCACAACCTCCTTGGACAACCTGGCCAAGTGCGGCACTACCCTCCTCCAGAATTTTTTCTTCATGTACAATTTTCTTTTCCCAAGCTACAACTTGTGGCCGTTGCCCCTTGTTATATCATCTGGCACTACCGAGGAGACTTTGGCTGCATCACCTTTGCATCACCCTTCAAACACATATAAGCAGAAGCCCTTCTTCTTCACTAAGCTATATAATCTCTGTTTCCTCAGGTGCCATTCATGGTAAATATTCTATGGCCCTGATCATCTTTGTAGCCCTCCATTGGATCCTCTCCAATTTCTTCTTATCTCTCTTAAACTGTGAAGTCCCAAACTGGATGCAGTATTTTACATACAACCTCACTGGTGCTAAGTAGAAGGGAAGAATAATTTCCCTTGATCTTGTGGCCAGAGTCTCTTAACATAGCTCAGTATATAGTTTGCCTTATTCAGGAAGAGAGAGCGCTGTTGGCTTATCTCCAACCTGGTGTACACCATTACCCTCAAGCTCTTTGCCGCAGGGCTTTAACTCAGCTAGTCCCTTCCTAACCTATGTTGATGCATGGAATCATTTCTCCCTAGGTCCCAAACTTTTCACTTTTTCTTATGGAACCTCATGAGCTTTCTTTTGGTCTAGTGCTAAAGTGTATTGCAGTCTCTTTTGGTAGAGTTGCGCCATTTGTCATGGCCACAGTTACTCCTTCCAGTTTGTTTCATCTGCAAATGTTCTAAGTGCAGTTTGTGCTATCATCCAGGTCATTGAAGATGTTGAACATCATGGGTGCCAGCATGGAAATGTACAGTACTGAACTCACTGCTCTCCAGAGGGACATTTAACCATTGATCACTGTTGTGGCTGAATCCAGTTAATTTTCAACCCACATAACTAACTTACTTAACTGTTTTCCCAGCACATACTTCCTCAGCTGTGGGAGAATGTCAAAAACCTCACTGAAGTCAAGGCAAATTCCACGCATCACTTTCTCTTGTCATATACCCAGTCATTAAATTGCACAAAGATAACAGATTTGTTATGCACACTTCACTGTTGGAAAGTCCATGTTGAGTATTCCTGATTACTTTTCTTGTCTTTCACTTGCTTGGAAGTAGATTCAAAGATCATGTGCTTCTTGATCTTCCCAGGGACTGAGGAGAAACTGACCAGCCAACAGTTTCTTTGATTCTCCTTTTTGCCTCTCCTAAATATTGTTTCATTTTGTTTTGCTTTGTTTTGTTTTGTTTTTTCCAGACAACATGATAGGCAGCAGCCTCACAAACACACCAATCAACTCGTTCAGCATCTGTTAATAAAACTTAGCCCCATGATATGGAGTACACTTAACTTTTACAACTTTTTGTTCTAAAAATAAGAATCCCTTCTCCTTCCCAAACTTTGCTGGTACACACAGAGGTCAGTTGAGTCCTTCAGCATTTTCAGTATTGTCCGTGACTAGGCTGTCTTCCACCTCCATCAGCTTCCTTTCATTTTCCCTGACATTTTCTTTGCAACTGGCATAACTATACAATCCCCACCTGTTTACCTTTGTGTCTTTCACCAGTCTTAGCTCCAGCTGGATTTCTGCTTTCCTGATCTTGTCCCTAGGTGCCTAAGCAATTCTTCCGTACTTCTTCTTTGTTGCTTTGTTGTTTTGTTGCCTATTTTGTTTTTTCCAGTTCTTGTGGACTCCCTTTGTTTGTTTAAGTTTGTTGGAAAGTTGCATGCTTAGCCAAGCAAGTAATTTGCCAAAATTACCAGTGTTCCTGCACAGCAGACTGGGAACAGACTTTTTAGTAGGGCCTGTAGCAATAGGACAAGGGGAAATGGTTTTAAACTAAAGGACGGTAGATTCAGACCAGATATAAGGAAGAAAATTTTTATGATGAGGGTGGTGAAACACTGGCACAGGTTGCCCAGAGAGGTTGCAGATGCCCCATCCCTGGCAACATTCAAGGTCAGGTTGGATGGGATTGAATCAAGTTGAAGATGTCCCTGCTCACTGCAGGGGGGTTGGACTAGATGACCTTTAAAGGCCCCTTTCAACCTAAATGATTTTATGATTCTATGATTCTATGATTAATTCCTGAGCTGTCTTTAAGCTCTCTTCAAAAATCAGCTAGCTCTCCTTGACTTCCTTCTCCTTCATGGCAGCTCCCCAAAGAGTTCCCAAGCAACATCCTGAATAAGATGAAATATGCAGTTGTAAAGTCCAGAATCCAAATTTGCTGCTTGCCTTCCCATTTCATCTCCAGGTCCTTAACTTAACCATCTCAGAGACACTGCAATCCAAGCCGCCCTCTGAGACTGCCACCAGGTCTTCCCTATTTATGAGTAGTGCACTACCCCGATCATCCCTGCCAGCACTAGCATTGGGATATTGTTACCAGAGTAGTATAAGAACCTCCTGGACTTCCTACCTAATGCCATGTTTCCCTCCCAGCAGATGCCCAGCTCACTGAAATCCCCCATAAGGACAAGAATCTCTGAGTAGGGACATCTTCAACTAGATCAGG
>NW_009212735.1:11999-12640 GCF_000690835.1 Fulmarus glacialis | reverse complement strand
CGGTGCTGGACACTACCCGGCCGCTCGCAGGGCCAGGACCCCCTCTGCGGAATCTGTGAGGGGAAGGGAACAGGGGGCTGCACACGAATTAGTCAGGACAGCAAAATGGAAAGGATGGCGCAGAGGGGAATTAGGAGGCTACCCTTACAGGTACAGCACTCGCCAGAGGGGGATGTCCTGTTAGTCCAGTTCCAGCATTAACCACAGCTGAAACGGCACCAGTGATGCACAGGGAAACTAGGCCTAAGTGCTCCACGGGGTGTTTCATTTACACCAGGACAACAGCAGAGATGTAGGTTAAGCCTGCCCAGCAGCTGCAAAAGCTTGCAAAGGGAACAGTTTTTCCCTGAGTATCAAGCACATGGAAGAGCATGCAGGTTTGAGAGTTTCACAAAGCATTTCCCTCCCCCAGCACTTGTTGCACTTGCTCAGTGCACTCTTTGCATCTGCTGCTGAAACTTCAGACAGCATTACATCTTCTCCTACAATATCATGTTCGAGGTGGAGGGCTGTGGCAGACAGTGTTGGCTACAGAGCAACTGACAGCCCAGTCTGCTTGGCGATTCTGTTCATCCCAACATTTCCACAAAGGCATAGCACAAAGGGTAAAAATAAGCATTACAGCACACAAGACCATCACC
>NW_009212735.1:1315-11972 GCF_000690835.1 Fulmarus glacialis | reverse complement strand
TACACACATGGTCACAGAGCAGGAAGAGATCACAGCGGACACAGAAATTACTTCTTTTAGCCAGGTATATACAGAATTTTTCAGTTATACCTATTGTTTCTTACTCCCATCGGCTGGTGCTACTTAAGTTTTATTGCCAGCTGCCACACAGCTAATGTGGTAGCAATACTGGGGAAGACCTAACAAGATATTCTGGTGTGAAGGGACTAAAGCAGCCTCAGTTTGTCTTGGTATAAGCAAATATTCTTCCACTTGTTTTCTTCAAATTTCTTAGAGAGTCATTCGACAGCCAGCTGCACAGGCCACCTTTCACTTTTGAAGACCTGTTACATGCATGTGAGCATGTAACTAAGGAGACAAGAATTGCCTGTAGATAGGTGTAGTCAGACGTACCCATTCAACTTCAAGAGACAGTGCAACATTACCCTGAGCACAGACACCCTCCCTTTTCCCACGTGCTATTCCACACCTTTAACTATCAGATCCACTCAGATTACAAAGGCAGCAATCTTTATTTTCTGAGACATTTGTGTGATCACACTTAAAATACCCCCAAAACGTAAAAGTTTTTAAAAAGTTTAAAAGTTCCAAATCTAAGTTCCTGATAAACAGAAAAAAGAGCAAATGACAAGTCACAAGCAAGATGATGTTCAAATCCCCAGAAAATACTCTCTTCCCACCTTCCTTTGGCCTCTAACCTTTAGTTTCTTGTAATAACTGTGGTCTTCTAGACCCCTCAGCAGAATCCAGGCACCAGAGCAATTGTGCAAGCCAGAGGGGAAGTTCTGAAAAATGCTCATTGGAACAAGTTGCAGCTCATGTATATTGGGGTGGCTCATCAAGTCTCATCCAACCGTCAATTAGGTGACACTGCTTTGCACACAAATGTAGCTTCCTGTAACAACAGGGCTCTTCTCATTGTCACACTTTGGGGAGGGAATGGAAACGTGGAAATCAGACCCTGCATAACCTCACTCAGTGGCTGGCAGTTTCACAAGATGGGGTGAGCAGTTCTCACAGCCCACTACCCCGTTTCCCAAACATGCACTACCGCTGCTCAATTCATACTGGATATGGGCTCAGCAGACTGCTCCATAAACTAAAATTAACTTAACCCACCTAAGAGGACAAAAAAGTAGTTGGGGGAGCCATTTTCTAGCAGGTGTGTGTTGCACCAGAAATAAGGAGGCAGTCACAAAACTGGAGAGAAAGCAAGCCCTCCTCTCAACAGCAGTAAGCCATTATCTCAGTTGCTCATGAAAACTCAGTTTAGGCTGCAAGTTACTGAACTTGTTTGAGGCTCCCCATACCGAACATGTACTTGTAGCTAACACTTCAAACCTTACAGCACCAGTCTATTTGCCTTAGTGCTATGGGGAAACTGGCATTTTACTTCTTGAAAGGGATTTTACAGATGGAAAACAGCTCAAAGAGCAAGTGATCCAATACAGAAAAGAAATTTAAGGCATCAATGATACATTCATCTCGACTCCTAACAAGCTGCACGGCACATCGCTGGGAGTAAGCCTAAGCTGGCACGTTTTATGTTCAGAGAGAACAAGGAGTAATACCACACTGCAGTCAGAGCCTCTGAAACAGAAACACAACAAAAAGCAGAGCTGGATAGAAAAGAGGGCTTTATCTCCTCTGCCTCCTTACCCATTCCCACTGAGCCAAACGTCACAACCTCCATGCAGTCAAGAGTTTCTGCACACCTCCTCTCCCTAGCTACATTCCCAATGAGAGTGTTATCAAGAGTGCCACAGCAGTACTACAGAACTTGGCCTAACAGCCCCCAATTTGCAACTGCAAATACAGCTACTCAACTATTAAGGTGTATTTAGACTCTGCTTCTCCTGGTTAGTACTCTGGTTAGTGGCCTCAACAGGAGTGGAAGGAAGAGGAAGGCAGGAATTTATTGCAAGGTGAAACCATAAAAGAAGGAAACAGAAAAGAGGAACCCTGTCACACTGCAACTGTGAACTTGAAATGTCAGGTGGGGGTGGGGATTACAGCCAGAGGGTTCAAATCAGTTGTTGCTCTTACAGTAACTAGCCAAAAGCAAGTTACAATACTTGCCATTTCACAGGTATCTGAATTAAACTGGCTGAAAAAGAAGCGGGAGGTTAAGATACAGGAGAATGACTTCTCTTTCTTCTACTAGATGGGCAGGAAATCGAAATGAAATGTTACTGCCAGCCTTTTAAAATAAGACTGTAGAAAATTTAACTCTTGGCGGTCACCCTAGTGGTGCCAATAACACCAGCTCAAGGACGGTTCCAAATTAGGGGTGTAAACCAGAATTAGAAATAAAAGGGGGAAACATCCAACCATTCTCCCATATCCCCACACTGGAGCTGCCTGCCCCACAATGGGCTAGGGGAGGTAGCATTCCAGGCAGGCTTGACATCTATAATGTCCACATGCCCATCCAAGCCATCCTGATGAGCAGATGGTTTATGAATTCCCAAGGAAACATTCTCAGTCACTTTCAAACTTGACGGAATTGACTTGGGTCGATATAGTGCCCCCACGGTAGCTGCCTCGTTTTTTCTTTGTCTTCTCATGGCGGAAAGATTTGCCTTTAGTGAATTTCAGGATATTGTTAGCCTTCTCACCCCAGTCACCAGCTGCTCCTTTCTGTGAGAGATGAAGGGGGAGAGGAAAAAGAAATTCAGGGCAGTACCCAAGAGAGTAAAGGCAATGCTTTGCAATACATCCTACCCAGCAAACACCAGTACATTAACACTGGAGCTAATACCACTCTCCCACACACCTCCCACCAGTGCTCACACGCCTCCTAACAGCACCTCCTGGTGGAAAAAGTTCCCACCAAAAAGACTGCCCACAAGCACGCCAAGGCTGCTCTGCTGATCTGTATTTGCAGAGGCCAAGTGTTACCACTCTGGGCGCTACCTAGCCCTACCTTTGCTTCAAATGAGTTATCAGCAACTCGGGCATCCAGCTCAATCTCTTCTTCCCTTACGCGGCGGAATGGAGAGGCTGGCTGTTGAAGAGAAACAAAACGAGATACAGTAAGCGCATACATGTGCATGATATTCCCTCAGTGTCAACCTCTTGTCTCCTTGCCCTGCAAATATATAGCCCTGTTCAGGTCACCTCAATCTTTAAGTGTTTCTCAGATCCATAATTCTTTCCCTTTTTCAGGTCAGGTAGCTCAGGGATGCTCCTGTGCAAGCATATCCAATCAACCTTTGCCAGAATAACATTATGCACATATGTGCACTACCTAGGGTTCTCCAGACAAGGTTCAAGTGCTTGAGGAGGGAGCAAAAATACAAATAATCCTGTGGGCCCAACCTCCCCCAAAAACCCAAAACTTGTTCAGGAGACAGAGATGCCTCTCCCACCAGTCACCACAGTCTACCCTCACTCACCTGTTTCACCTTGGGAACTGTGTGTGGTGTTTTGGCTTTGATCTTTGCCTTTTTACTGTGTGGCGTCTCTGGCTCCTGAATATCTTCCCTCTTCTGTTTCTTCCTGATCGTGCCTGTTAGACATACAGCAGTAAAACTTTAGAGGGAGTAACTGCAGTGTTGGGAAAAGTAATGGCATCTCTCCCCCAGAATGCAAACCCAGTGTTGACACAGGTGTGAGAATCAGTCTCTGCATTACCCCACCCAGAAAACAGACTGCTGTAACAGACACTAATAGCCATTCTGGGTGAGCAAGGATTTTGCCATCCTATCCTAATGGATAAAGATAATTTTGCTGCCTTGCTGTCACTAACAAATCTTGTGCGCGCACAGATGGCAACTGGCAACAACTGTACAGAAATGTACTTCATGTTACCACAAATTCCATTGCCAGCACATATGCAATACAGACAAAAAGGATCACACCAAATTAAAAACTAGCCCTTCCCTCTCAGTACTGCAGCAGATGGCATAATCTAATAGCACATAGAGATTAGACTGAATATTGTTTAGGAAAAGCTCCCATTCATGTTTAGCTCAGTAACATTGCCTGACAGACCCTCTTCCCAGACTGTAGGTAATACCTCCATTGACTTTTCCAGTCTCTTCTTCAGAGCTGCTTTCACTGCTACTACTGCTGCCACCAGCTGGCTTAGACTTCAGGTTGTTTGCTGCTGGTGTGGATGCTTTCGATTTCTCTCTGGAGGCAGTGGTCTTAGAATTGTTCTGTGCCCCCTTCCCTGCCTTTTTGGGCTTCTCATCCTCTTCGCTGGAACTATCAGATGAGCTGCTACTACTATTAGAAGCAGCTGCCTTCTTCCCCACAGTTGCTTTTGCTGCCCCTGCAGTTTTGGTGGCTGGTTTTACCGCTGGCTTCTTTTCTTCTTCTTCACTGCTTGAGCTATCAGAGTCAGAAGTGCCTGCTTTGGGAGCTGGGGTAGAAGGTTTGGACACTGGCTTACCCACTTTGCCAGCTAATTTAGCTGGAGTGCCTTTCTTCTTCTTCTCATCCTCAGAGCTGCTGGAGCTGCTATCTGAATCGGAGCTACTTTGCGCTTTCTTTGTGGCAGCTTGTGACTTCTTTGTTGCAGGGGTTGCTGCTTTAGTTGTGGGCTTCACAGGGGCCTTCTTGTCAGAATCTAGAATGGAAAGGAAAAGAATAATCAAGGCTAAGCCCTATTCCTTCAGCATGAAGCTAGCATACAGATTCAATGTTGATACATAGTGCACTTCATTAGCTGCTTGAAACAACACTGGGTATTCCCGTCCAACTGCACCCTCATACCCTGCCTAGAAATACAGAGGTCTGAGCAAGCACAATGTGGAAATTCTCCTTTTCTCCTACCCAATACCTGAACTGTCTGAGGAGGAACTGGAGTCTTTCTTTGCTTGTCCAGGCTTGACGGCTACTTTTGCCAGTTTGGAAGTATTCTTTATCACAGGTTGTTTAGCTGGGAGCTTACTCCTTACCTTCTTCTTGTCATCTTCAGAGCCAGAATCTAAACAAAAAACAAGTATGTTTTTTAAGTTAATAAGCTTCTGGTGCAGGTTACTTTAGTAATGACACATACATAATTCATGGGGACGTGAAAAGCAAAACGGGTTGCGGCTCAAGGCTGAGCCACTAGATAACTGGCAATAAGCAGCATTTGATGAACACTTGAATGGTCAGGGGACAGCATTCATTTTTCCACATTCTTCTTCGTTCGAAGTAGAAACAAGCAGTTTAAGTTCTTCACTAATGCATACACAAGGAAGCAGATATTTGGAGAATAATGTAGGAGAAGAGGTACAGAATAAGGGACTGGAGAAAGAGAAAGTACAGGTATCACCAAGAACAAACGCAGGGAGAACAAACATTGAGAAAAGAAGCTATGTGGTAAAGATCAAAGAACAGGCAAGAAATCAGGAGATAAAATTGACAAAGCAGGGAAAGTGAGACAGCAATAGCACAGTATCTCATTTCAGCTTTCTATTTCCTGTATCAGATGTGCTTTGCAGCAGTCTGAGGATGGACTGGAGACTCCTACGTACAAATATGCCTTTGTATTGTCTGTCACAGCAATCTGGAATGCTAAGCCTGATCTATTCCAACATTTCTGAACACTTTAATAACAGTAATCAAAACCTTGTCCATTTGTGAGAAACTAGGCAACAAAACTAGAAAACACAGAACTCCTGCCACTTGTTGAAGGATCACACAGTCTAGTGCTAGCTGCCTGCAGACAGACAGGCAGCTGCCACCCACAGTCCCTGCCGTGACACCAGAGATGTTGAAATATACAACAGAAGCACCTTGAACTTGGAGGGGAAATGTAGCACACAGGGAACTTACATGGGAAATACAGCATTGCAAACCTTAAACCTCACCAACAGAAGATACAAAGCACGCTGCCCCCATTTCTAGGGTCACATTAGGAGAAGGCATCTTTTGAGTCAATTTTGAACTTGGTATGGCGATAACATTTTTTATTTCGGAAACTTCTCCCAAACACAATGGGGTAACAGAAACCAAAATCTTAAGACACAGATCGTCAAAAAATGTAGCCATTAACCTTCCTGGAGAAACCTGATACACATGATGCCCCACCCTTTCCATACAGCAATATGCAGACCGTTCTGCACCCGCCAATAGTCTCACTGGTGTCTCATGGTCAGACTCCACTCTGCATAGCAGGCTGCTGTTTTTCAATTTCACATCTTGTCAGCTATGGAGACTGTGAAGCTTTTGAGCTCATACGCTAAGGATCTTAGCAGATATACCACTACACAGCAATCTGGCCAATAAAACCATTAACACAAAAAAAATCAAAACTTTATTTCTTGAATTACCTGAGTCACTGTCAGAACTGGATTCAGCCTTCTTGGTAGTCACAGTTTTGTTTTGGGGGCCAGGGATTGTTTTAGCTACTACTGCTTTGCCTGCAAAACCAAGTTTAAAATTAACGGCCCACATCCACATCGAACGTTTGTCCCAAGATCCAAACCTTTTCAGATGCGAAAAAGCTCCCTTCTCAGTGCACCAGCCATTCAGCCAGCACATTGGAAGCCAAGCAAGGACCTGGCCAGCTGCAGTAATGGGCCTGGCTTATTCCCGTTAAACTAGATCCTGCTCACTTTTCAAACCAACACGTGCAAAGTAACCCAACCTGCGCACAGTTTGGATCCACAGGTTGTACAGTGTGTTGTTTGGGATGCTTTCAAATTACTCAGAAGCTTCCAGAGAAGCAAACAGCAACATAGACCAAAGTCAAATGGCTTTTTCAAGGAAACCAAGACATTGCCAAAACATTGTCTGCACCATTTAGTACTTCCTCTGCAGCCTCCTTTCCTCACAACATACCTATTCCTCCCTTTGGGGGCACCTGCTCTGCCTCATCACTACTGTCTGAAGAGTCACTGCTCTCAGCCTTTTTTGCAGGAGCCTTGGCAAGGCCCTTCTTTGTCTGCGTAGCTTGAGGAGGTGGTACAGCACTGTACTGACCTACAAAGAGAGACACAGCATTCAGATGCCTGCATGATAATGCGAGCAGCAAGTGAGATGTTTGTTGTAGTTAGAAGAAAGCACTTCTGCTATTTGGTTCCATTTATTCCCCTTCCATAGATAAAATCAAAAATACTAGCTTATAATTTGAAAGGTTACACCCACCCCACTGCTACCTTCTGTTTCTACTGTGAGTTTAACTCTCCTCTTAGGGTTCAGCTGACCCAACCACCTCTGCAGAAGTTTCCTCTGCACTTTTAGAAGAATGGGAGCTTGTGTTGCCAGATTTTTTCAGAAAAAAACAGAGATGTCAATTGTTGATTGTTTTCATTTACTGCCTTCTCAAATCCTCTGGTTAGAGAATCAAACTGAGTTTCGATGCTTGATCCTCCACTAAATCAGCCCTCTACTGGAATCCTAAAAGCGCTGTACTGTATTGAACAGAGGCCCATTTAGCCCATCAGCTGGATTGCAACTGAACAGCCCTGGATACTTCACAAAAAAATCTAAAAAAGCTTAAACTGCTGCAGTTACAGAATAACCAAACCACTGGCAAATTAATTCCCAAATCCTGGCAGACAGGAAACCTGCAAGAAGAATGTACTTAAAAGCTACCTGAACAGAAGACATGCAGCAAACCAAGCAGAGTCTGTCACAATGTCTCTCACCCCCCATCCCTTGCTGAGGGAGGAGCTGAATTGTAAGCTTAGCCCCAACAGCACACATGAAAAGAACTGCTGTATTTCTGGTTCATGATACCACCACCAGCACCACCTGGAACCTTGTGTGCAGCAAGACTTGCCTGTGTCCTGCACACACTTCTCCTGGAACAGAGGGACTAGCAGAAAGCATCCTCCCACACAGCAGCAATGGTATTTAGTACTTACCAGACTTCGGCTTTTGTTTTGCAGGTGGCTTTTCATCATCTGAGCTGTCAGATGAGTCCTCACTACTGGAACTTTCCTTGGCACGTTTGTTTTTCCCTGTACACGCTTGAGTGGCTGCAGGTTTCGGCAGAGGTGATTTCTTGGGAACAGCCTTATCACAAGAAGGAAAAAATACATGTTAAAAAAGAAGTTACAGAAATCTTGTGGGGATGTGGATCTTGGTTAACTCCACGCCTCACTTAAGAGAGCAAATTTTGAAGACAAAGGGAGAAAGATTAATGAGGATTCTCAAATGCAAATTTTAGGAAACACATGAGCATCATGATCTTTCTGGCCACTCTGCTGTTGTTTTCTGCTGCACGAAACCCTAATGAGGAGCTCCTCTGACTCAGAGGCACAGAACTTACTCAAATGGTAGCAACTGCCACTTGATTAAACACAACTGATTATTTCTGTGTTGCAGGAAACATTTTTAAACAGTCCCTGGTGGAAAGCTCAAAGTTACAGATAGCTAAGCACAAGAGAGTCATGCAAAAGTGAACATATAATGGAGACTACAATATGGTTATGACACAATGAGATGTTTTCCTGTAAAAGGAAGGAGCAGAGGAAGCGGTAAGGAGGTATTAGGGAAGAAAGCCAGTGCACGGAGAGGTTCTAGAACACATAATCCCACTGTATAAAGGAGAAGGAGGTACAAGAGCCACAAATGCTGTGCTCAGCATGTTGTAGTAGTCTGCGCCTTTGTCTACATATTTCACAGTCCCTTCAAGACAGAGATACACCTAGTCTTACTAGACTTCTACAGTGCTCATGAAATTTTTCATGGTCTAATTTACCTTCTTTGGTGCAGCCTCTTCCTCATCAGAATCTTCACTACTGCTGCTACTGTTTGCTGCTTTTCCATTGACCACCTTGGTGGCTGCCTGGGCAGCTTTACTTCCTTTTGAGATAAGTAAAAAGGGACATTAGAAAATATGCTATGGTAGATGAGGGGTAATTACATTTAGCATAAAGTATCATAGAGAGAAAAGAACCACAGGAAGCCAATAGGGCAGATTAAGGCAGTACTGCAGAACTGTTGTTTTATCCTACTGCAAGGTTAGAGAAAGTTTTCAGAAAACTGTCCATTCCATCTTATTGGAAGTTCCAGGACTAAAGGCTAAATAAAGATCTTCCCTGCTCTTTGAGGGGAAGAAACTGGCAAAAGCACAACTTAAGCAGTTAAGGTTGCTGATTACAGCTACTTATGCAAAACAATGCAGCATTTGGGACCAGATGTTTTATTTGCCCTCAGTTCTACACCTCTTCCATGTCAGAAGCAGACTGGACTGGAGTGCGAATGGCAGTGACAGCAGATTTTCAGACTGCTATGTTAACACATATGCCTTTGCATGTAAATACAGCCCCCATCACTCCTCCCCTGGCTTTTTTGGTTTTGCATTTTGACTCATGATACACAATAAGAAGTACCTGACTTAAGTGTTGCTGGTTTTGGAGGCTGTTTCTTTGGTGCTTCTTCATCTGAGCTGCTCGAGTCAGAGCTGGAACTCTCTGCTTTCTTCTGAGGCTGGATTTTGGTTCCAGCTGGCTTCACCACAGGTTTTGCGCCTTTCTAAACAACAGGAGGGAAAACTGATTAGCCGCTGTGGCCATGAAAAGAAAAAGAGGCTGTTAAGTACAGAGGGACACATGTACAGAGAGTATAAACAGCTGTCTTTCATAGAGGTTACCATTTTGACTTGGAAACACCGCTCTGCCTAATGGATAGGGCCTGAAAATCCCTGGACAACAATTTTGCTCTGGGAAACCTCCCAGCAGCCCATGGGAGACTTCCTTTGCACTTCAGTCTCCAGTTCTGCCTCCTCAAAATGGGGCAGTTCTGGGGCTGGCACTGTTCTCTTCCTTCTCCAGACCACACTAGTTTGAAGACTGAAAATACTGTCTGGGCAACTCTGGTTGGTCTCCTCTAGTGTACACCGACATCATTCTTCCTCCTCCCCACTTCTCAAGACCTGACTGCAGCAAGAAAAAGGAAAGAGAAGATTCTCTTTTTAAATATACACATATATGTAGAAAAAAAATCAAATTTATTTTAGTGATTGTAAATAAATATTTCTTTGCAAAAAAAGTAAGCCCTGGCAGTCTTAGAATAAAAGCAAGGAGCAGACTTGGATATGAAACAAAGTGGGTGCTGGACATGAAATTAATTTTTCACAGGAGCAGTCCAAATGGCACACCGTCCACTACAGAAATGTCTTCTTACATTGCACCTGCAGCAGTCCAGGCACTTCATAGTTCAGGAGAAGCGAGCCCAATATCAGAGAGAATTCTGCTGGTCAAATTTGCTATTATCCATCACTATCAAACATGCATTAAAGAGGCTGGAAAGAAAAGCTGACCTTTGCTGGCTGCTTCTCTTCCTCCGAGTCTGAATCATCACTGGAGTCCTCGCTGCTGCTCTCTGCCTTCTTGGCTGGAGGAACTGCTTTTGCCTTGGGCACAGCTCCTGCTTTAGCTGCAAATAAGAGACAGCACATGTCGATGATAAGTTAATTCACAACTTTCCTGTACCTATATCCTGCACTAGTGTGCACCAGGGCAAAAGGATATATTAAGGTCATTAAACCATGACTGAAGTTCGTAACACTGACTTTGTTTCTTGAGCAGGTGCGGCAGAAGTGTCCAAAATGGGTAGGCAAGAGGATAAAACCAATTCTAGATTTTATCTTTGTCACATACGCATTTAAGTGCAGACTTCTATCACCAAAAAGGACACCCCACAAAGAAAGTGTCCCCACAAACTGAGATAACATTAACTGGGTCTGCACACCTTCCAGCTTACAAAA
>NW_009212735.1:0-1295 GCF_000690835.1 Fulmarus glacialis | reverse complement strand
GAACAAGCACAGGCTTCGAAAGAGAACCACTGCAGTGCTGTGTTAAGGTTCCAGACACTTTGCTTAACGTGTCTACTCCTTCCTGGTTACTGATTGCTTTTTAATAATGTGGAGCAAAAGAAAAAATTTTGCCTCAAGTTATATTTGCAACTGTCCTTATCAAATAAAAATCAGATCTAAATTGAAACTCAGCTCTGGGATGGCTCAAGTTGAAAACCAGTTTTCTTTCTGTGTCTCTCCCTCTCCCTGTCTACTCCTCCTCTCCCGCAAATCTACTGCTAGATACACACAAACTTGCGTACACCATGATTAAGACAAGGCGTGAGAACAATTCCAGATAAAAAGGGAAAAATACAGCTCACCACATACCAAAGTGCAGTGGAGGGATGTATTTTTTGATACCACTAGGCTTGAGAGAAACGAGGGTAGTAACCTCACACAAGCAGCTTGTGAGTAAGGATGCTTGGCATTTCTCTGGAACTCGAGGATACTGTGTACAACTGCCCTGCAACAAACAGGTCACGGCACCCACCAGTACAGAGGAACCTGATAAATCCTAGCTGTGCAGGAGTTTTGCCAAATTATGCATATTTTAACAAATGTGAAAGCACTTAGAAAACCTGAATCAGTTTTCCTTCAATAGCAAGATGAGAAACCATTCTTTAAAGCTCTCAGTGAAACTGAGAGTCCCTGGAAAATAGCATGGAAAAAAAGTCATGAGGTAGCTATCTCCCATGAAGAGAGTACCAGCCCAATCTACATGCACTCAAAAACCAATTTCACTCAATATTTAAATGACCACATAATTTGAATGTGCTGAAGCAAGTAGGAGTAACCCTGCCAAGATATCCTATCGGTGAGTGTTTGGAAAGCAGAATCTCAATACAGAAAGGTAATGAAGGTGCTACTTCGATAGCACCTTCAAAACTCAATGCAGCCCAATGCCTTCACCAGTCTCCGCCAAAAGAGACAAACTGAATGGCTAAAACTTTCTAGCAGACACAAATCCTCATGTACTTAAATTATAACTGGATAAAGAGGTCACCCTTAGCTAAGATGAACATACCTTACATGTCATGGGCAAACGACCTGCCAGAAACAAGATCAGTCAACAGAGACCCAGTCCTTGATAGCTGCTGAAGGACCTCAAATGAGCCGCTGAAACTGAGCCCTGTATCTCGGTGAGGAGCCAATGTCAAACAGAACCCTGGCCTGCCCTAGGGCCGCTCACAAACCCCACCTGGTTTCTTGGCTGGGGGCGTCTCGTCCTCCTGGCTGGAGCTGTCATCGCTGCT
>NW_009212734.1:116741-124002 GCF_000690835.1 Fulmarus glacialis | reverse complement strand
GAGGGGGGAGGCAGGGAGGAGGGGAAAGAAAAGAAAAAAAGAGTATTTTGTTGTCTCAGCGTTTAATTCTTCAAACTACAACACTTAACATAGTCTTTACTCCTATCCATAGTCCAGCTGTTTCCAGAAAGTTTATTGAGGGCTCTATGGGAGCAGAATAAAAACATGAGCCTACACTTAATTTGATTACTAAACACCATCACTCAGTACCACAGCTATTGAATATAACAACTGCTAAACAGGAGAGATCTCATCCCATGTCATTATTTCTACTTGAGAAGGACACTATGATCTACCATGAAAGAATCTCTAAGCGAAGGGCAATTACAAATACTATGAGAAGATACTGGCTCTAATAAAGCACTGTCTCTAGTGGTCTGATAATAACCAGATGAATCACTGCAGACTCAGGGAAGCAGACAGACTCTAGAACATGAATTTTCTTTCCTTTCTTCACAAGAAGCAGCAATTTTCACAACCAACGTACAATAGTTGTTTCAAAGTCTTCCGCATATGTGTGTGTGATAAATAGTGTAGCTCTTAATGGATCGAAATATTTGATATGAGCTTTTAACAACAAATTGTGCCTAAAGAAAGGGGAATTTGCCTCCAAACCCTTTCTCCCATAGAGCTATTAACAAAAAAGAGCTCCAAGAATATATTGATACTAAACTAAGCAGATTCCCGAAACCTGAACTCCTTCTGAGCCCTTTATCCCCATTTGAAAAATGTCTCTGACAACTGATGCTTGCCCCGATACTGTCAGTTTTTCCTCTTTGTACTGTTATGAACATTTCAGCAATAATTCTAAGGTAGCTATCTTTCTAGACTCTTACTGGAGATCAGTAAACCTAGTCAAGTATGTTTGGTTTAAACATACAGCAAATTTCTGCCTCCAGATAACATGTTCTGGTATTGATCACTGAGACAGTACAACTGAAACGGTGAGCAATCTATATACCGTGCTGCCTCTCACCTCCATAAACTTGCAGAATTACAATGAACCTTCCTTTACTCCTTTTATGTGTGAGCAGAAGAGGGCTAGTAAGCAATGAGACAGTTTTTCCTCACTTGATGCTAGCAGCAGCAAATTTGAGTAGTAAAAAGAAAACAGAGGAGTAGTAGATCAAATATATTTATCAATGACATAAGACGTTATCAAATACACAGTGTACTAGCAGGAAAAAGTTGTAGTAAAGGAAAGATACATACCATATAGACCTGATGGGATATTATTAGGCCGCTTGAGTAGCCTTTAGAGTGGCTAAAAACATTTACAAATCATTGCAAGCACAACATATATGATATTATTATCTCTATTACATGGCCATGACCTGTTTCATCTGGGGATGTGTCCGACCCTACTTACCCTCACCTGGCCTGATACTGACCCCTCACTCATGAGCTGACATCCCAGCCTGGCCTCATCCCATCCTCACGGAGGTGCCTGATGTCTGGGCTGGAGGCTGCCCCCCCCCTCCAACCTGCCCTGCTCCTTTGCTGGGGCAGCAGGACAGGTCATGCTGGCCCAAGGGTCCCCCACAGCTCCTGGTCCCCAGGGAGGAGCCGGCCCTCACTGCACTCTCACAGTCTTAAAAGTGTAATTTTTTTTTTTGTGTAAAATATCAAAACGTGATTTGGAAATTTCACTAGTTCTTCCCCTAAATGATTTTTCATGATAAGGTTAATGAAGTGACCCCTTTTCTACTAGTTTCAATAAATCAGCTTTTAAGCATCTGTAATCGCCATGTTGCAAGCATTACCTATGAGCATAACCCCTCACATCACCTGCAAAGAATTTCCTTCTTAGGTCAAAGGAATGTCCTTTATTGAATACTACTTATGTTTCATAGGAACTCCGAAAAAAATTATTTCTCTTCCATATGCCCACGTGATACCACACGATCTCAGGAGATAACTGAGACAGATGTGCTTTACACTAATTGCTTTGGAGGTTCTCTGACACTGTAGTTATCTGCCAATTCTCCAACCCCCCTAAAATAAGGGATCAACACATGGACTTTGCTCTATAAAAACCCAGCGTGGAATTACCAGGAAGAATTATCACTCAATCCCCTATCCATCTTCACATCTATGTGGTGTTTTAAAGGTCACTGCCCTTCAGGCAGCACTTCCATTTGTTCTAATACCCAGGCAAGGCTTTGGTCTGTTTTGAGGATGAAGTCATATCCGCTTTCTCTATCCCTTTCAGCTGGCCACGTCTCAGGGATCCTACTGGAGCTCAGGTGCTACATTGATGAAAAGAGATCGCTGGAGTGCATACATAGCAGCACCTCTCCGTGATAGGAACTGTCCTGGGGCTAAGAATAGAAAAAGGGATAAAACGCGGTGGGGGGAACCGCCAGAAGATTTTGTCTTGCCTGGAACTTATTATCATATACGTCTTCTTGTAGTTTCTTTTTCTCTGACAGAGAAGATACTTTGAGAATAAGAGAACCAAATAAAAGACATAGGGAGGGACAATATCTTTGATTTGATATAGATGAAAAAAGTGAGCAAACATTTGGGTGCACAGTCCCTTAACCAGATTAGACCTCCCAAAATGTACAAATTTCAAGCTAAAACTAGTAGTGCAATCAATATTTCTTAGTTTAACCTAGAATCAAACACAGATTTTAATAATCTGTCTATCAAAGATTTAAAGATTTAAAATTATATCAAAGATTTAAAATTATATCTAGGCTTGCCACATGTTAAAACAAACATTCACATACCGTAGCTGTTTCAAGGAAATTATCACACTGCATTTTGTAAACTGTCAGATTATGTCTCAAGAACAACAGACAATATTATTCTCAGCTTTTACTCGATACTATATTCGCAGTTGCATGTCTCCACAATTAGACATCTTCATTTTCACGTTCATGGTCTTTCATTTTATGCCTTTAGGCGCTGGCTTCTCTGATGTAGGTCAGTTGGTGAAAAAGCAACATGCCTCTGTCAATAGCTATATGTTTTTGGATGCAAGAATCAATCTACTTCTCTCTCTCTTTTCACATATATGTATATGGGCACACACAACAATTCCTGTTTCTTTCTCTGTACTAATAGGCAGATATATAGTGCTTCGTGTATACAGATATATATCCTTATGGTAGAAATCAGTTTTTCTCCGTAATAGCCAGTAAGGTAATTATCTCACTATGTTCTGCAGCCAGCAACTAAATGCATCATCTTGCCAGAAGAAAGACTATGACATATACCATAATCTGAAAAGTATTACCTTTAGTGCTTTAATCAATGTTAACATTAACAGCGCTCATCTCTGGCAAAGCACGAAACTATTGACCCCCTAAAGACCTATGTTAAGATATGATAGTATTTTATCCTGGAATTTAATTTGTGTTTCCTACTAATTAAAATACACGTGACATGTCTCTAGCATTAACCCCAGTTGTAATCAAGCTGTGGATTGTGTCTTTCTTTTGCAAAATTTCAAGAAGAAACCTAGGGACAACGTACAGGAACAAACCAGCTAGAAATCCCATGTAATTCATTAAGGAAGCAAATCAGTGTCACACAGATGTAGAGAGACATGAGTTGGTTCTGCAATGTCTCTGAAAGGAATTAAAAAAACAACTTTGAAAGAAAAATATCAGATGAGTGCAAAGAAGCAAATTATTCCCACTGGACTTTACAGGACTCTGTGTCTGAGATTAAGTTCAGAGAGTATTATGAAGTGAAATCTGCATTTTTCTCTTCTCTCCCAGGGACAATCTGCCACTCTCTGTGACCTCTTTACTTGTAAATCTTCTACACTTCAAAATACTTTCTATTTTTTAATTGTATTTTCTGGGAACTGTCTTATTATTATTACTGTTGTATCACTTCCAACGAGGTTCACACTTTGGGATTATCCTGTATTACCCTACAGGGTCTACTAAGATTTCAGCCATCCACTCTGGGTGGAGTAGGTGCATGCTGTGGCTGTCCCATGTGCCCAGAAAGCAGCCCAGGTCCTGTCCCAATCCACTTTATGCTCTTCCCTTCGCAAATAAATCATCAGTGTAACAGAAAACTCTTAACACTGGAACAAACCCATCCCCTCCAAAAAGGGCTGCAAGTCCTATCTTTTCCCATCCCACCATCTTTTCGCTTGCTTTTCTTAGCCAAAGAAAATAAAAAGAGGATATGTTATCCATTTAAAATCATTATCAGGTGACAAACAGGCAGCCCTTAGCCCTTTCCAGGCATTTTACTGTAAGATCCATGGGTTACAGATCAATTGCTACGGACAGTTGGATCTTCTTTTCACTCAGGTTCCTGAAACTCAGCTGAAAGTTGATGCTCTTATTTTACAGAGTAGACAAGAGTATGGAAATGGTCTTAGAGAAGTGAAAACCTGAATTCCATTGTGAATATGTAAACTGAGATGCTGAAAAATTAGCATTTGTGAAGGTCTTATTTTAACAGAACTTTATTGTGGGAAGATGAGGCAAGTTTGAGGCTGGAACAATGGGAAAAGAAAATGCTGATAAGCATCCTCAGAGCCTTTTTTTTTTTTTTTTTTTTTTGAATTTTTTTTCCTAGGAAAGGACGACAATGGCTGGACTGAACCTTAAAATACTTTGGGGTGGTTGGTTTTGTTGCTGGTTGTTTGCTGGTTTTTTTTTTTCCCACGCCTCTCCCACTACTAAGTATAATAGGGCAATGAAATGCTCATCCAAAGAAAGTCCAAAACCACACAGACTGAAACAGTCTACTATGAATTTTCCCCATTGTCAGTTTGGACACAGTCTCTACAGAGCAAAGTTAACATAAAACTTTACATTCATGGGGACCTGGCTCCTTTGGGGAGACCAGCCCTAGTCTCTGCACCCACTGTGCCTCCAGAAAGCCTCATGCTGAAAAACCATGAGACCTTACAGTAGAGCTTCAGTAACTTTTCAGTTCCAATATTTTTTGCCAAATTCTTTTCATTTTCTTCCTCCATTTATCTTCCCTCTGACAAAGAAGTAATTTAAAAGAAAAATACATTTTAAGAGAGTAACAACCCAGTTGAGATGAAAAGCAGTTACGATTTTAAGGTGAGCTTTAGCTTCTGTCAGTTGTACTGTGATGATAATGTTGGTGTTTCATGATGCCACCTGCAGCTTGTGTGATAGATGTGATTGTGTATTTTGTTTCGATACACTTGAGAGGCACCCTAGAAATGTTGTGTGTTTCCTGGCCATAAAACATGACTGCCAATCCTCTCAACCTCCCTGGAATCAAATCAAAACAAGAGACAGTGACCTTTTTATTGGGGAGAAAGAGAATATGAATAGGAAGAAATAAAGAATAATATGTAATGACTGTCATGAAATGCAGAATTATTTCTTCCAAGAGTAGTTACCACTTGCCACTGAGAAAGATTCTGGTACCCTTTTTGACACTATCATACTTGACTACCAAGTGATCTTTATTGAAATCTGTGGGGCTACTCAAGGAGTAAGAAAAAAAGAATTTTGAAAGAGAATTGCAGAATCCAGTCCATCATTGCTAAATTGTTTGATTTAGCAACATCTATAAGAAGTATTTTTCATCCTTTTTTTTCATCCATTAGGTATATTTTCATAAAAATAAGCATACTTTATCTTTATTTATATTTTTAAATAATGTAATCCCATAATTCTCTATTTGCAACACTGATTTAATTAGTTAAATGTGATTAAATTTTTATGCTTTATATATAATGGAAAAAAAAAAATCAGTGTAATACTGCAATAAATTTGCCAATACTGAAACTTTAACACATATATTTGTGAATTCTAAACAACATCCAGCAGTGTTAAACAGTAACACTATAATGAAGCATATTCATGTGGGGTATCATTCTATCCAAAGTCCATGGTAAAAATTCTGGAAAATGTAATCCTGCTAGGTCACAGCAGTTAACACTGAAAACTACTACTTGACAATCCTCTGGTCACTAATGAAACATTACTGACACACATAGGGTGTGATTCTAATCTTGATACAGCTATAATGATTTTGTCTTTAATAGGTTTTGATTTACAAATATGATCAAGATGCATGTCCATATTTTAAAATATAGTTGTTATAAATATTAAGTATCAATGGAGTGAAAAAATGAATTGTATTAGGCTGAACAAAAGCTACCAAGGAATTAACAAGCAGAAGCAATGCTTAAGGAATTATCTTGCCCTTTCTACCACATTAAATGAAAAAGGGGTCTGGAATACAAGATATAATTTTAAAATAGAGCAAATTATTCTGCTGGTAGTATTCCATTGATTTCAATAGAATTAGGCTGGCTGGGAATTTGTTCTTCTGTGTTGCAGAAGGACCCTGTTTAACCAGTTGGGAAGTGGGAGGGCTCAGTTCTTCACGAGAACTTCAGGTGTGGAAATGGAGTTATTGCCTAGTTATGTACCACTTTCTGGTTTCAGTTTCTCTCAGGCAATTTCATTTAGTGCTTATATAAGATTGTACACAGGTATAGCTGTAGGGCCAACAGCAACAGCTTAGCACATTAATACAGACATTAACTGAAATGCAAATGTAAACTGTGTTTCCATCTCCTTTGCAATTATTTACCAGCCCATCTAATCTAGTCATTAACTTAGTAAGAATGTAAGGGACAGAGTCTCAGCTGAAAAGCTAAAATAGTTCCTTGACTTCAGCTGAACTTGGTTTGCTTAGGGAACACTGACTCTCTCCTAGACTGAGATTTTTCAGAAAGCAAACAAAGTAAACAAAATATGCTTTCCAAGTCACAACTCTAAAATATATCCTGTAAATTAAATTTTTTCTTCTCCCTCGGGAACTGGAACCTTGAGAATACAAAAACGTCAACTTTTAACAAATATTAACCTTTTAATTCCAGTCTCTCTTTCTAGCGGGTTGCTGCTGGGATGATAAGAAATACTGATGGACTATCCATCACATAGCTTCTGCCTATGGGTCATTGCACAGCCTTAAACAACCACAGAAACCAAAAGATAAATCTTTTGATGAAATACTTGCAATTCTTTAGAGACATTTTGAGCTAATGCCAGTGTTTATCCCAGAGTGGTTTCTCTGCTGTCAGCAGAAGCAAAGAGTGTTTATAATGCAGTTTGCATCAAGACTGAAACACAGTTCCATAGACTGAATCTGAGCAACAGCCAGGCAAAGCACCTGGAGACTATTTTGTCTGCATTATTCACAGTGCAGAATGCAAGATCAAAAATCAGAGTTCACCAACGAGTCTCCACATACAGAGTACAAGGCTCTTTTTGAGATATTGAAATTTGGA
>NW_009212734.1:95826-116721 GCF_000690835.1 Fulmarus glacialis | reverse complement strand
TTACCAAAGAGGTTAGCCCTAAGCAGCAGCCTTCAGGCTTACAATTACACACACAAAGAGGTCTGGAAAGGGATGTGGTTATACAGGGTATTAAGGAAGAAACCCTCTATACAGGAAAGGTTTGCAATGTGCCCAGCCCAGCTTTTAGAGAAAACATGCGTAGTAGGATGAAGTTTGTTTGTTACGTGATATTTTATCTGCCAAATTCCAATCTCACAGTGCCAATGAAAGGTCAGAGGACTTTGGTAGTGTTATGTTCTGCATTTTAGAAATAAATACAAGAGGGGGGAAAAAGGGATTGAATCTGGCCACTACACTAACTGATGCATCTTGGGGATTTTGTGGCAACACAGCGTGGGGATCCTCACGCCTTTTGCCTTGCATCTATTTGCAATGGCTACCATATTTCAGCTGGTGGTCCCCAGACTTCTGTGGGACCCTACCATCTGTCCAAAGAAACGTTACATTTTGTTCAGGTCTTTGAATGGGTTCTTCTGTTCTTGTGTTTCAGAAATCTAGGAAACAAAATAAATAGCAGCATACAAATTAAATATAAATAATCCAATACTCACACAAGTTTAAAGAAAATGTAGTTTGGAGGCCCTGCCAATACCTCCTGTCGTAGATACATCTCTTACAACACTCTCACCACAAGAATTCTTTACAACTTCAGTCCTCTTATTTGAGAGCTTGCACATTACTCACAAGAAAAGGTACTTGACAGTTAAATATATTACATACAGAGTCTTTGTACTATGAATCCAAGTCCCCCCTTCTTTTTTTCCCCCCTCCTTTTTTTCCCTTCTCCCTCCTCTTTATCAAGCACCACTATTGACTGGGGAGCAAAAGCCCCTAAGATACTAAATCTTCAGACCATGAAGGGAAATGGAATGGTTTTCTAATGGAGTATATCTGAGTGCCTCTGGCTTTTAGAACCTGTCTTTAAAGTCTGCTTACTGAGGCATAGATGACCACTCAAACACAGACAGATTTGTCACTTCAGTTTTCAGGACACCCATCCTGTAAAGACCACAAAGTAATTGCGAGGACTTTAGTGGCTAGACCTTCTCTTGCTATTCATGAGGTTCTTGAATTGGATTTAATTTCATGCCAGATTTGACTCTATCAATGGAAGACCAGCTCAAATGATTTCTTAAGAAATGCCCAAATAACTCCAGCCATTGTTACAAATCTTTTTATGCTCCATAATGCAGAGGAAGAAGAGATGTTTTGACTGTAAAAATCAAAGTATAGCTACCATTGTCCGAAGGGCTACTGTAAATATTTTACGGTGTACAGTTACTAAGGACATACCTTTAATTACATTTCAGCGAATTTATAATCCAGGTCTTTAAAACCA
This sequence comes from Fulmarus glacialis, assembly GCF_000690835.1. NCBI lineage: Eukaryota > Metazoa > Chordata > Aves > Procellariiformes > Procellariidae > Fulmarus > Fulmarus glacialis. Next base: position 115,361 of record NW_009212734.1, on the reverse strand, counting down.
TAGATCTATACAAAAGGACACTAAGCCCTCTAGTATACGGTGTTATCAAGGTTTTCTTTCTTTGTCTCAACCTTCATGTCTGAGATATAATCCTTATGATGTTGTGACTGCTTATCTCTTCACAAGCTCTTGCACACTTGTTTTCATGCTATTGTGAGTAGCAGACTGATGGTGATCTTGCGATCAAAATTTTAGTGTGTAAATGGCTGACCCAGAATGAGCTAATTTGAAGATGCCCTGGGGATAAAGAGCCCATATCAACTCAGGAACTAGGATGATGGAACTGAGTTCAAGAATTCATGTAGATATCGTGTTTAATAACAGTTACATATCATAAAGAATTTTCACCAGTAAATTTCCGGGTACTTGACCACTGAAAGCATTTCAGCTCCATTTTACAGGTGGTCAAAATGAAGCGGGGAATAGTTTGATAAAGACCCCACAGAAATGCAATAGCACAGTTATGAATAAAGCCAAGTTTCCTGGTTGCAAATGTTACGACCTGCCCAGTTATCTGGCAAAAGAAAGTGAGTTTGGCCATCTGTACTCACTCCACAGAGACAATGATGGGAACTGAAAACTTTGGCATACCTGCCTCACTGCAGTCCTTTTATAACCCCTTTACTAGCTGTGACAATTCCCAATTCAAACATAAATTGACAACATTAACAAAACCTTATGAAATAAGTGGATTTCATCTACCATTTCCTTTTCTTACCCAAGGCTCAAAGACCAGCTCAAACCCTTTAGAAGAAAACAAAACAAAACAAAACACACCAAACCAAAACTCATACATGGACGGCTAAATGTCAGACTTAGCTGGAAAGCCACCCTTTCTCAACATCCATAGTTAGATTGTCATCTGGCTTGATAAGGTTTCTTCCAATATGTTCCTATTCTTAGATCTGCTGCCATAAAAATGATGCAAATTGGTTCCATGGAACCAGCTGCAGTGTCATAATGATTTACACCACCTCCTCCACAGTAGGAGTTTTAATAACAATGTTAATTTTGGTTCCTTTCCTGAGACTAGTTAAAACTCGGAAGAACAAACCTGTTTTATGCTAGTTGAAGATTTCACCTTTTGCACCCAATAAAGCGCTGAATCAAACATCACCACCACACACACTTTTTCTATGGTCTCTATGAAAACAGCACATAATGTTAATATAGGACAATGCTAGATCTTTTTAACATCTGAACTCATAGCTCCCAAAGTATTTGAAACTACGTTTTACTTCATCAATCTGCTTGGACTGTAGGTATGAAACAAATGAGGTGGCTGGACCATTATTTGTGTCTTAGTTTCACTTGCTGCTACCAGAAGCCACTGTCAGTGGCTTCTGCATTTAGAAGCAGTCGAAGCAGCTTCTGTGTTTGACACGGTGTAGGGATGTGTTCCTGAATTCCCATACAATGCACTAGACGCGAGTTATTTCAAACCTATTCAAACTGTAGATTCGGAAGCTGTTCTTGAATTCAAAGATTTTTAAAGAGCAGAAAGACACGAGAAAAGATAAACTCAAATGAGAGAACTGGAAGTAAAATGCATTCGAGAGCAAGCAGAATGGAAACCAGAGAGAATATGTGAAAAATAAATCAATGGGAGAAACTAATTTCTTCTCCCTCATGCCAATCCAGCTTTTATACAGAGATGATACTTACACGTCTTTCCTTAACAAGAACATCAGAGAAAAAATGAACTGACTGTACAAGTAATACAAAACAAAGTAATAACTATGCAAAGAAAAAGGCTTCATGAATTTCACCTGGTTTCAAAACTTGAGAATAGCTCAAAAGGTTCAATAAGATTGAAATAACAATAAATTGCAATACTGTAAGGGAAGAAATTTCATTCAATAGAAAAGACAGAACAATTCGTGTTTAGATTTATGTTTAAATTAACTAGCATTGTAATACAAAGTTACATTTACTCATACATAGAGTCCTTATTTCAGCCTGTACAAGTCTATCATGAAAAAATATCTAGGTTTCATCAGTGATGAAGCAAACATAGTTATTTTAAACACATTTCACACACACTCTGCAGACTTTAAGCCTCCAGAAAAATAAAATCCCACCGGATAGCTTCATAAAATCTACCTGGTTGTTTTCCACAAGGGTTCTTATGAGTCATGAGCTTCTATGAAACCGAGAGGGGTTTTTTTGTTTAGGGTTTTGTTGTTTGTGGTTTTTGTTTTGGTTTTGGGTTTTTTTTAATGAAATAACAGAACAGAATGTTCTCAGTAGCTCTCCTGGTAGGTGACAATACAACACCAGCAAAACAATTGGATGAAATCATGTTTCCTTGTCTGCTTCAGGCTTACTGGAAAATTAGGGAGAAAAATGAAGGCCAAACTATGTGCAAAGAAAAAGGTGTTTCTTCTCTCCAAAAATAATGTAGATTATCAGAATAAAAAGTATAGGTCCCCTACACTGTCTCTACAAAGAGCTAAAGCTACTGCCAAAACCATAGTAAATGCAATTCAAGACAGCTGCATCAAAGAATCTATTATTGGCCTGGGCACAGTACTACACAAAAGCAGAGAAATTACTATTATATAACCATCAAGAAATGGAAAAATTATTATTTTGGTCAGAAACGAGTAAAATTCTAATTTATTTAGAGAACATTGGCTGAGATTTTCAACAGAGTGAAAAGCAGCTAGATGCCCACATTCCCCTGAATTTTAATAGAGTTTAGGTTCCTTTGAGAAGCCAATACAATGCTTTTAATTAAAATATTTTGCATAATAATTTCATGGCTTGATCCTGATATGCACTGAGACAATTCCCACTGCATTCAGTGAAAGTTTAGGGTACCCAGCATCTCCCAGCACCTGACTGAGAAAACCCAAACCATAAAACAACTCAGTTACCTACTTCGTGGATTTAAAACAAAAACCAAAAAGCTACAACAAACAAACAAACCCAAACAAAAACCCCACCAAACAACATACACCTAAAGCACCTAAAGGGCAATTGAACTGATTATGTAAAAAGGCTAAAGGGGAAAAGAAAAAAAAACCAAACCCAACAACACACCACACACCCAATGGAAATGCTTCCCTAGGTGAACTTTTTTTGAGTACCAGCTACCAAGAACGAACCTTCCCCAGGCACTCCTCAATAGCAATAGCGATCTGATTAAGACACCTACGCTGAGACAGAAATGAGAGACAGTCCTTGTTACAGTAGGAATGGTCTTTTTATAAAAACTATACTTCCCACCACAAACCATTAAGGAAATATGTTGCGACATCTACAATTGTATATTGTGACATTATTAAATAATACACAAGTCAAAAATTAACATATAGTCATTAACTGCTCATCTAATACATGGAATGATGTACTATATCATGTACTAATGGCGGGAAACGTGTGAAATTTGATGTCTACAATGAAAGATTTGAACATATTCCTGATTCCTCTAACCCTGTATCTTCAAAGATGAGCAGATAATGATCTGCCATTCAGCTGGAAAACTTTTGGGCTGAAAACTCTCTTGGAGGACTTATGAGTTGGTTGGGCCTCTAGCAATGAGGAGATGCTTCATTTTGTGCTTTGTGCACATTCATTTCAGTGCTAAGTATATGTTCTAGTTTTAAATGTGTTAAAAATTTTCTCTGCATCTGAGCCAGTGATCTATATATATCGTATTCAGGTATGAAAGCAGTAGGATAATAACCTTGCCTATGGTATAGTAGGATTCCATGTCCAAACTATGCAAAAGTGGCGTGTTTATTTACCATCCAAAAAAGTATATGTATAGAGTTCTTTTATTTTCACATGGACTAACATTCTGTAGTATGTAACTGTCAATTCCCTTTAAATCCTAGAAGTAAGATACAATTAAGGGACATAAAACTACCACCTGCCACTCAGTCTAGTTGTTAACTCAACCATGATGACATTATGGTTGTGATACAATAATCCTGCAAAAACAGTATTACTGCTAGGCTGCCTAACATGAGCAGCACCTGAATTTAAACAGGTTTTAAAGCACCTGGGTATAGATACTGGCAAGTATGTTTTAAAGGGCTTTCCTAATTATGTACTGTATCTGAAGCAGTTCAAGCTCTCAAATGAAACCCTCTGTAATTCCCTCCCATCCAGCTGGATGCTGGGTGATCTCAAACTCCCAGTGAGGTCAGCAAAAACTGTGTTTGCAAGGCATGTACTGGAAGCTCCTGGTCCTTCGCAGATTCACTTGCAGCCATTTTTGCAGCACTAGAATCGTTTCATTCAAAGAACATCTCAGAGAAGGTTTAAATAGCTGCAGCAGAAAGTCTTCACAATCTTTTGGATTTCTAAATTCAGTGAAATGGTAACTGTTCTCCGTAGTCATTAATCATTTCCATTTAGCATGACTACTCTTACATAAAAAAGCTGGATTTCCAGAGGGAATACCAATATAATAGCCAAGCCAGATACCAGAACATGATAGTTGAAACAAAAATCAATACTGAGCCATAAAGATCCTAAAGTACACTGAAAATAAAATTGTTTTCCACTGTAAATGTAATTTAAAAATCTAACATATTCAATACATTTGATATTGATTATTTTAGCAGTATTTCTGAAGGCTAATAGATACAGTGTGTACTAGCTTCAATGTACTGGAGTACAGAAACTGCTTTTGTTGTCCTAGCAACAGCCAGGAAAAAATGATCTCACAAATGAAATTCAATGGAAATGCAGTGCTTAACTAAAATAGACAACGAAATGATTTTAAAATATAGCAACTTAAAAATATGCTTTACGAACTTGAATCTGACCTTTCCAAACTGAGATCATTCTAAGGAGTAGATAGGGTGGAAAGCGTGAACCCACATTTTAATGAAGAATAAGTAGTACGAAACTAAATTGCCAGACTGGAATATTTTGCATATGCATCTGCTCAATTTCCTTTGGCTACCATTGTCTATGAGGTAGAGAATTCCCATCTCCTCCTGTGACCAGGGAATCATATAGGAGGCTATTTCTATAAAGAGGTATGAAAGCAAATCCAAGGAGTACTTTTACTGGCACTGCAGTCTCAAGAAAGCACCACGAGGGGTGGAGAGGAGGATTAGATCTATATGCCATTTAATAGAACAAGGTACAATCAAGTGTGTCATGTTTCTTGGAGACAGTCTCACTTTCTCTGATGCATAGAAAGGGAACAAGAGGATGTTACTCTACACCCCCACCCCCCCCATTGTTTCATGATGCTGTATGCTCTGAACATCCCACTGACCTCCATCACTTAGTGCTTAACTGCAGAATCAGATCTGTTGCCTTGATCCAGGTCCTACTGCAATTAATGAATGGAGTAAGAGTGTTTCCATTTACATTAATGGGTCTTATACCATGTTTATTTTATGAGTGTCTTCAAGAAGAATCCTCTAAGGAACAGAGAAAGTAAATAGCTAAATATATTTCAAGATCCATATGAAACTGGAATGAAACAGGGAACAACAATAAATCGTGATAGGTCTTGAACAAAATGGGAGGAACAGGCTTACCAGATTTATGGTAAATTGTACTTCCATGTAGTCTCATAAACATTTGTGTTGGATTGTATCTGAGATGATTAGATCAAGTGTCTATAAACGGAAAGTAATGACATACAATTAACACTTTTGAAAAAGATTTACTGTTCATTGGTCAGCCAAACCAGGAAAAAGTCCATAGGAAATAATACTTGAATATCCAGTGTGCTCAGAGTGAAATCAAGTATGAGAAAACAGTGAGTATTTTTGAGGTTTCTTTTACAGCTGATAACCATTTACCATTTCATCAATATAATGTGTCTGTATGTACAATTGCAAGAGGGAAATAATCACAAAGAGGATTAAAATATTTTTTAAATGAAGTTCTGTTAACTACTTCCATATAATTGTAAAAAAAATAATAATACAAACAGGATTTTTTTGTAGCTTCTTAGAGTTAAAACACCATTTAGAAAATCATAAAAATCAGGAGCATCTGAAATAGATTAATTCCCAGTAGAGTTTCATGTAATTATAATATAAGATAACCAGGTATCTGATCAAAGAAAGTATACTGTATACACAGTTTTATACATCATTGCAAGGGAATATTGACAACCTGAGGGCATGCCGTGATCAGGAAATGAAAAAAAAAAAAATCTTTCTAGAATATTGGAACAGCTAATTAGCACCAATAGCACATATTCTACTTCCTGGAGAAGATACCAGTTATCTATCTATCCTTTAGATAGACTTTTTAGAAGTGTTCAGTTTTGCCTTGTCTTTGCCACACAGAAATTAATAGGTCTGGGTTTTGTTGTGTGGGTTTTTGTTTTGTTTTGTTTTTATTTCTTTGACCAATGGTGGATTTTTTTTCTGAAATCTTAATGTTAAATGTATTTATTTATTTATTATATACTCATTATTGCTATATGCATTATCATCATCATCATATCCAGTATCTCCACTTATAGTAGTGGCCTCCATTTACGATGCAAGTTTGCTTTATTCTATTGTCTTGTATAGACAGCAGACGCCTTAATTACATATCTAAATAATGTGAAATACCAATAGCTTTGTTCAGATTTAGCTTTAAAAGTGGAAGTATAATAAGTGAACAGCCACATAACCCTAGAAGAGAACCGGTTTAAGAAATCTGTTATGATAAGGGGAAAAAAAAGTGTTTTCCTTAGAAAGTTTTTGAAGTCTTTTTTTTTTTTTTTAAAAAAAACACTGAACTAAAACTGAACACCCATGTGCAATTTCCCCAGCTACCCTGGAACCTTAATGGGACTGATGCAAGAAAGTACAGAATAAAAACTTGTCAAGGCGTGTTTGAAATTGCAAGAAGGATGTAGCTAGTGAGATAGTAAAATATCAATGCTGTAGTTATTCCAATGTCACTGGAATGATCCATCATCTATGAATTCTCACAGATACTAAGAAATTCAGCATTAACTATTTTAGTGCTAAAGTGCAAGACTCAGGGAGATGGAATGGATGATGATGCAAAAAAAAACTATTTTGTTCGTGAACAGCAATAGTAATTTAGTGTAACCCATATCCCTGCAGACAAACATCCCTGTGTAATGCAGAATACTTTCATCAAGCAAAATGTGACTCTCTGTCTCAACCTAATCTCCAAGTCATGTCACCTCTGGGAAACCTCAGCTGAGCAAAGCTTTATTTTGTTTTTCAGCTCCAGATTCAGCTTCATGTTAACACGGTAGAGACAGACAAATGCCAATGAAATGCTGAAATTTAATTGTGAAATACATATAGTATCCTTTCACTAAGCAATATGTATTTTCAGTTGGATTATGGCTATAGCCTATGGATCCCACTTTGGAAATATAACTGGAATACGACAGATTTTACTAATGGCTTGTTTCCATAGGAAAGCTGTATGAAAGTTGAAGTGTACAATATAAAAATATTCTGTAAAGAAATGAAACCAACTCTTCATTTGTGAGTATCCCTATTCAATACAAAAGGGCCTCATTCTCACTTAGCTAGTAATGGGTTAGAGGTGATTTAAGCTTAAAAATAAATATCCACAAAGGAGATTTACTCTAATAATACAGCTAATTAGCAATGCCAATATTATTTAACGAGTACAATGGAAAAAAAAAAACTTTAAAAACCCACCAAACAAGCCTGCAGTACCACTGGACATAAGAAACACACCTGACTGCGGTGTATTTGCTAGACAGTAGCAGCTAGCTCTGTGGAGAGTACACCAGAGTCAGTTTTTGAAAAAGCAACTTCTGACACCAAGACTTTACTGGCTTGCACTTAACAGCAGCTCTACAGTATTTCTGCATAATTCCTCGGTCTCACACATTGTCTTTGTTTTTCACTAGTGGCAATTAGATATTAGACGTGAAGAGAGGGGACTACAGCACATAAACTCTCCATTTAAGCACACTTACCCAGAAGGGAATGGCGGGGGGGGGGGGGGGGGGGGGGGAGGAAGTGAGAGGTTTAAAATAAACAAACACAAACCAGATGGCAATTTTAAAAGCATTCAAAATAGGAGAATTGCTGCAAGGATGAAGTCAAAGAAAGCTCATGTACAAAGTCCCCTTCTCCACCCAAAGAGCAAGTCTTCCTAACTCCAGAGAAACAGAAGTAAATCTATCACCACTTAGTCCAGAGAGTCCTGGAAGTCAAACAGACCCTTTCAACATTCAAGAGAAGAGATGGGCCCATCCCCGTAAGCACCAGCCAAGACTTGTGTTGTTTTGGTATCTCTGCCATATTGCTTCATGTATCAGTTACTTCTGCACAGGCAGGCAGTGGAATGTAAAGGGGCAACTGTTCAGCAGTACTAGCCCGTATTCATCTAAAAATGAAAGACAGGACTAGATTCTGCATTAACTTAAAGGGAGCAACATAAATCTCATTTTCTCGATTCCATTCTGCGAGACACTCCCCACCCCCAAGTTCTTGGGATCCTGATCTAGTTTCTTCTCAAAGTCAATGGAAAGACTCTCACTGACATCAATTGTCTATGCATTAACCCCTACGTCAACAGACACGTTCCCTGCCCAATGTTAGGAGACACTTAAATGGTTGATGAGCTAGCACAGGAAAGTTGGTATTTGTTGAAAGTCAATATGTATTTTTATAGCAGCTTTTATGACAGGCATCTTATGGCACTGAATAGTAAAATCAGACACTTAAAATAATTATGAAGCTCATTTAAACTAATTAGAATACTCCAGTAAGTAGAAAGGTCATCAGTCTCTTTAACATACCAAAGGAGAGCCTAATGCTGAAAGTCAGAAACTCTGGAAAGTTTGAAGTAACTTTCCTCTCTGCTTTGAGCATATATATCGCAAAGGCCTAAATCAGACAGGAGCTTGCGCACTTGTAGTTGTCGATATGCAGAAATACAGGATTTCACAACCTCCAAAGTAATAAGGGGAATAAAGAGGGAATATGCATGCTTTGCCCACGTTAGTTTAAATCTGGTTGCCTCCTTAGTTTAGTTTAGGTACAGCATTACATCAGCTGAACAAAATGTCTCATGGCGTACTTCAGTAGGGAACTTGGCTTGACTCAATATAATTGGCTTCATCCTCTCTAGAGGCCAGAGAAAACCCAATTGTCCACTGACAGGTGTCACTTTCAAGTCTCAGTTACTTACTATCTCTTGAAGATTTTCTTGGTTAGGAAGGAAAAAATATCAGGAAAGACATAAAAAATTGACACTGAACCCATGTCAAACCTAGGAAAAAGAGAAACAGCTGCTCTTGGTTTGGTCTGGCATGTTCTCTACCATTGGAAGCTGCTGGACCTGCTGTGCTGTTTTGCTCAGCAAAAACGGAATACTAATATAATAGGACAGAAATAAGTTCACAGAAGTGAAACAGTCATCCTCACTGGAATGCTCAAATCTGCTCCAAGCACATGCAATACAAAGCCAGCACAATAAACAGGTAGTTGGGGAGAAAGGAAGCAAAGCAGCAGAATTCAGAAAGGTGTATAAGGACAAAGGCAGAAGGTATTTAGCACATCAAAAGATCCTGCACCCAAGCCTTGTATTGCACACAATGAAGAGGTTCCTATGATGCAATGACTAATATAGCTTCATAACCCCCCAAATGCCTTTTATTAATTTTATACATCTTGAGCAATCTGGGACAGCCTGGCAGTATCAGCATGACAGAGAATTGAATTTATGTCTTTCATAGTTCTTATACTGTAAAACAAGTTTCTGATGCAACTGTGATTTGAAAGAGAACTGTTCCTTGCTTTAGCCATGAAGTCCACTGTAGATGAAGGAGAGCTCTTGCTAAATCATTATTCATTCTCAGGAAGACAGTCTTAATTGAGCTGGAAATGAGCAATGTCGAAACACCGAGGTTTATATGCTGCATAAATATGCAGCTAAAGTAACAGAAAACACAGTATTTCAGCCTTGTACTATGCAATACATTATTTGCTCAGTTGTATTCTTATATTTTCATACAAACCCTCCATGGTTGCCTGGAATGCAGATAGCAAGTTGCTAATCCCACTAGTAGAGCACCCAATATAACCACAAATATAAACATAGAAGTTATCTTTAAATAAACCAGTTTACAGCACATTTCACATTGATTTCAACTACCAGGTCCTGCTTTGTTTGGTCAGATATCTACATTTTGAGACAGTTTAAGTCCTAATGCTGTCCTTACTCATGCAATTGGCTCCAATGGCACAGCCATCACTTTTCATCCAAAACTTAACTGAGAATCCCTAGAATGCCATCTCTGTCTATACAAAATTAAGCAATATGCATGCTATGGAGAAGGATGAACGATGATCTTTTCTTAGGAGTGTGTGTGCACATATGCTGTGTGTTGTAGAGACAGACTGGGTACAGAAAACCATCACAACAAGCAGAAAGCTACAAGGTAACATGTTATTGATCAAGGAGATTTAAACACCAAAGCAAGAATAAAAGTTACGATGCAAAACGTAAGGGGTCAATACAAGTTAGGTCAGACTAAGGAATACAGACAGATATAGAGTTCTTTCCAAATAATCAGCTCATTTCCACTAACGTTGTTTCATTCCGGCATCACAACGAAAGGAAACAGACTGAGTTCCCCAGATCAGCTCCACAGGAACCAAACAGACTACATAAATGTGCATAAGAGGTGAGAAAATGGTCTATTCAACAATGAAATTCTGGCAGTACTCAGTGCTTAGCTAGCTTTTTGCAGAGTTTAATAGTTGCTATAACGAAGAAATAAATAAATAAGTCAGCTAGCCATGTTCAAATGTTTTAGAGACATCCATTAGAGTACACCTGTCCAAAATGCAACATATTGCTGGATTGTTGACAAATCAACAAAATTCAAGAACAGAAGTAAATCCTGCTTTTACCCACATTATAATGCAACATGGTCAAGAAAGAGGAAAAGTAGGGGTTTCAGGAAAGTGTATAAAATAGCCTAAGTTTAAAAAAAAAAAAAAAAAATCCATAAAGTTTTATAGTAACAACATATAATTTCTTCTGATCTGACAATTTTTGGACAGATATAACTCCATTGTTTTCTGTGACATAACTTGCTTTAATCAAACAAGACTAGAGTAGGAACCAATAATTTTTTCCTACCTTCACCTCTTCTACAAGCATCACTGACTTGCCTTCAGTAGATATGTTCCTGATTTTACATCAGCTGACACAAGACGGGAGGGAAGTCAGGTCCAGTTGAGTGAATTCTGGAACAGATGGATTTAAAAATGCTTTAACTTATCACCTGCTCATCCTATATCATCAACTACTATCAACTATGATCTCATCAGCACTTGACACCACTAACGTATCATGAAGGACAAAATGATGCATGTATTCACAGGTATTGCAGGCTGTATTTTCTATCTAGCTAAATGGCAAGCTGATTTTAGAGAATCATGAGAATTGTTGCAGACAGAGTTATCCTCTCAGAGGATTTTTAAGTGCTTAAGTAAAATCAGGGTCATTGCAGGGACCAACGGCAAATGTTACAAACGTATATTCTGGTAGTACTCCTTCATCCTACCGCTAGTGCTGCAGCAAAAAGCTAAAAGCCTCAGAAGCAAACATAATTTACAACATATAGTGTAAACAAATGACGCAGACCCTTCTTCTGCAGCTGTAGTATGACCAAACTGAATCAGAAGGACAAAGGAAATTAACATATCGGGGATACAGAACGTAGTTCACCTTGTCTACAGAAGAAAGTAAAAGAAATATAAACTTAAAACAAGCTTTCCATTGTGATTTAACTCTTATGACAAGTGGTTTCTGTAACAATATATTATTCCATGATACCATGGGTATTCCAGTGCTTCACAGGGAGGGCAAATATACTTATTTTATATTACAGACAAGTAAACAAAGTAAGAGGAGTTACTTTGCCAAGGAAAACGGCAAAGCTGGAAGCAGAATTCAGGTCTCCAGTGCCCAATCCTCTCCACCATGTTCCCCCTGCTGTGCCATGATGAAACTATGTGTTCCACTGAAAATGCATCTTTTCGCAAGCAGTAAGATTTTATAATTGCAGCCCAGCTGATATGGCTGCATGAAGGAACGTGTGGTTATTCGCTTGGCTATTTCAAGCTCCGCACCAAATCTTTACTACAGCACAGTTTTTTTTATCTCATTAAGAAATTGCAATATTTATTTCATTCTTCCTACACAGGCAAAGTGAAATGGAGGAATACCAGTTCCATCCCCCAACACTATTGTTTTATAGTGTGAGAACTATAAAAGGCCAGTAATTTACTATTAATAAAAATAATCTGCAAATTACGTTTCCAAGGAGAAGACTCGCACGTCTCCAAAAGACTCACTGAAAACTGCTCCTGGAGCATGTTCTGGCTTTAAGTCACGTTTTTTCCCCCCATAGGAGCAATGAATGAATCCCACCAACCTCAATGAGAGGCTTGGACCTCAGTAAAGTAATAAGATGTGCTACAGCACAGCATTTTTCCTTCAGCAACTTACTTATTGTGCACCCTCTTCACATTTGCCTCTTTTATTTCATGTCAGTAGGGAAAAAAAAGCGGGGGGGGGGGAAGAGAGACTTTAAAGGCTGTAGCGAACATGGGTGATTATTGCCTTTGTTAAGCAAAACAGTAAAATATTGTTGACCTTTGGAGAAAGCAGTAAAATGTCAAATTTTGCTCTTTTACTTTCTATGCAAAAAAATCTTTTCTACGCAGTATTGTCCTTTCTTTGTAGTAACGCATTAAATTGTAATCAGCTCCCAGTATACCTAGCCTTCACTGAACAACTACTGGAAAAATCCATAGAACAGATATATTCTTTTCATTCCTTTTCATTAACTTGGCCCCCATCAAGGAAAAAATGATTGCTCCTCTATATTTCTCTTGACTTCTGAGGTTACTTGCATGCTCAAAGTTAAACAGGTGCCTGTACAGCCAACTGAATAGACCTAATTCTTCCTGCTTCTCTTTTCTTTATGCACACAAACTTGGTGCTGAGCTTGTCTAGAACTTCTCCAACAAGGTACGGCTCTACTGAAATCAGCTGCACTCCCTGGAGTAAAAGGTGTTTCTTCAGAATCAAGTTTTCTACTCAGGGCACCACACTTTTCCCCTACTGTCCAATTGTTCTTCTTAGCAGCTCCCTCTGTCATTAGGGCAGCTGTGATCAATACAGGTTTTCTACGTTAAGAAAAGAGAAGAAAACTCCTTCAGTGCTGAACAAGTCAAGGATGCATACATTGTTTACATATTGCTCAAAACCAATATTTGTCTTGAAGCTATAATTGTCAGATGTACAGTTGTCCTCAGGATCAAAGTCTAAATTAGAACCACCTTCTGTTCCAATTAGCCCTAAAGAGATAAGTGGCTATATAAGAGTATTCCCCTTACTTTTACATTATATCTATTATTATCCAAACAATAATAATTTCAGGGAGTTTCTCTGACTTGTTACACAGGAGAGAAATAATTTTCTTTTTTATTTTTAGCTTTTGTATTATGACAAGGACTAACACTTTTGGAAGTAAAATTCAACATTAACAAGTCCTATTCTTCAAGAATTTAGGATCCCCTTCTTAAAGTAGCAGAAATAGTGTTGAGCAAAATACTCCCTTGATTGGCTATTCCATATTTTTCTAGGAATTATTGACATTACATGCAAGTCATTATTCTCAGTATTTGGTGTGACAGTGGATGAAGAAACAAATTTTGATCAGTGTCAATCAATCAATCATACATTATTTCCAATAGAATGACATGCCAAATTCCTAACGTTCTAATGAAAGATGCTAATAAATGATGACCTGTCAACTCGATTGCATACTGCAGCCTTTATACAAAGTGACTGCTTCATAGCCCCTCTGTAGATAAAGGGCAAAAACTCCAGAGATGAAACTGACATTAAAGTGTGAAATTAAATCCATGAAAAGAAGATCCAGAAGGCAGGAAGCACACAGCAAGAAAAAAAAAAAAAAACAAAACCTGTAGCAAGACTTAAAGTCCCTCCAAAACTGCACAACAGTGAAAAATATTTGGGTCAGCAGAAATAATACTGAACACAGACTAATCCTGGACAGAAAGAATGGGCTGAGTTGAGACTGGAAGGAGTCCCCCACAATAAAATTTAATTTCAAAGAAAATGGGGATTGATCCATTTTTAAAGATTTTTCAATCTACCTTTGTGAAAATTAAGTAAGAGATATCAATGTAACGCCTACTTTGGAGACATGTTTATTTTGGACTGGTCAGCTGGCCTACGTGTCCCCTAATGATTGATCTTATCAGGAAAAGTCTACCTCAGATATTGTGGCGAGTCCTTGTTTAAAACCACAGTCTGCATTTTCCTTTCAAGCACCACCCCAGAATACTCTGCTTCAGGACCCCTGAAATGTTGTAGGAAGTCAGAAATTACCTAATGTTTGTCCAAAAGGCAGCTTTGTTTTGGTGCATGGTTTTTAAACATAGGACTGGAGGAGATGACGGTCAATCTATGTCCCACCAAAATCCACAGCTAAACAACAGTATCTCAATGGCCTCACTTTGAAAATTTCAAAGGGCACAGGTAAAGGCATTGTGGGCAGTCAGCAACAAATTACTTTACGGACTTACTAAACTGTTTGTTCAAGTAGCACCTGGATGCAAGTGTAGTAGTTTAGCCCAGCCTAGAATATCTCAATTGTATCTTAATATTTGTACTAATCTTTTGTTGCCATTTTTTGTAGTTCTGTGGTTCTCCCTTCTTTGGGTAGGGGACTGACAGACTGAGCACAACGTGCTGGAGAAGACAGAGCTATGGGACTTCTCCCTACACATAAGAGGGGAAATTCAAACATAATCAGAAAGGGCTGGTGCCACTCTGGTGTTTATTGCAGTGATTTCTTTCTCTTACAGTTCCAATTTCCACTGTTCTAACCATTGGCAGTGAAAAAATTATACCCTTAGTCACATATTCACTACTCACAGGGCACACTTTTTTCAGCCACATATATGCCAAGAATTGGTGGGCACTTGGCATATTAACATGCTAAACTATATGGTGGCACAATCCAGAATTTTTGATGAAAGGAATTGGCCAGGTGTGAGGAAATAGCATACAGCTCTTTTCTAGCTAGCAGAGGCTGAGTTGAAACTACGACTCAAACCCATTATGATGCATTGCCAAGGACTCAAGGTTACCACTTAATTCTTCCCATAGCTCAGAAAAGTAAACCATTACAGCAAAAATTTGTAAGACTACTTTGACATCTGATTATTCCTTTTTTATTGAGAGGAAACTCCATTTCTGAAGGGTTTCCTCAGGACCGTATGCAGAGACTTTCAATAAGATACTAATAGCACAATTCTATTTTACAATCTGGGTCACCATGTGATAGATATGGAGTTATACACTGTACACAAAAAATTACCTAGTAGTTAGGCTGCTTATATCTTCCCTTATAATCCCAAATATATTTATTATATTTGATCTGGAAATTAAGGAAATACCTGAAAAATAAATACCTCAATGATCAAAATCTGACAAGGCAAAGATATATCCAATACAGACCAATGATGCACAGGAAACAAATCCATCCATTATCTTGTCTTATACGTGGATCATAAACTCTAGTGACTCTTTTTTCTTTTCCATTTGCACAAGGAGTAGTTGTAAGACTAATAATATTTTTTTAAAATGTAATTACTGGCATTTTACACTCAAAGCCTTTACTTATCCTTTTCTTATCATCATGTGATTCTGCTTTTAAACATATATTCTTTCTTTAAGGAATGAACTTGCTAGTAATTCATTTTTATACTATATTGGTTAATGCTAAATTAGCATGGAATACATTAGGGGTAGCTGCAATACTTTATTCTATTTCAGTAGTTCATTATAAACAGCGAGGTTACAATAAGCCTCCATACATCAACATCTAGAAACCAGTTAAAGTACAGCTCATCAGAGATCATCTTTGTATTGTGAGCCTGAAAGCTATGATTAGCAGAGACATACTGAAAAAAAAAAAAAAACAAAACCAAACATTAAGTGAGAAATGTGATTTTATTGCACCAACTTCCTTACTTCAACTTTTGCGTTATTCCACAGAAACTTTAATTCAACTGGATATATTTAAAATAAGCCAAGTTGGTGGATAAATTCAGTAGATTAGTAGCTGTGACACTACTTTTACTTTCAACTTTCACTTCCTAAAAAATTAAGATGGAGACTGACTTATGTATTCTCTGCACAGAATGAAGCAGACTATCATAGAATGCATTTGCCAAAAGAATAAATCATGATTGACAAAAAGAAATTTGTTAATACAATGGTTTGAGGCAGTTGACAGAACTTTTTGTCAACAGAATAGATTAAGGGATTCAAAAAATGAAATTTGCAGATGAAACGGCTTTGATGTTTCTGATGAAAAGTATTTTGTTGACAGAATGGATCAGAGGGAAAAAATGCATTTTCGCAATACAAGGGTTTTAGCTCTTCGACAAAATATATTTCATGCCCAGATATTTTGGCTGAGTTGTCAATTATTCTCCATGTCTGCCATTAACCAATCACTTTGCTGTCGACTGAAAGATTTCTTTAGTAGCAGCTCTGTGGAAGCAACTGGAGATATTACAAATACCACTACAATTAATCACGTTGAAACATAAATTATGATGCTGTAGCTAGTCCAATACTCACCAAGTGCCAACTAAGCTAAAGATACGAGTTGGTTTTGGGTTAGGGGTTTTTCACCCTCCTTATCTTTCATTTATGCATAGCATTTATTACAATATCCATTCTTTTTTCCTTGGAAGAAAATTTTACGAGAGCTGCCTTTCATTTAAGGCTTCAGTTCTATAAAGACACCCATATACGATAAGGAAAAGGGCTAGCTTGTGCTCCTGGCATATCTTAAGCAAGCACTAATGTGTAAATTAGACTAACTAGAGCCAGTCAAGCCATCTTCTCCACCCCAGTGAAGGAAGTCTCGCACCTTCGTGTGGAGCAGCTGCCTTATGCAGCTGTGTAGGTCTGCAACTAGCAAGTAGGAGATGGGCAGTAAAATTTTACTAGCCCCAACATCTTCCCCCTTGCACACAGAAGGAAGAGTAGCCTGGAGTTATAAGTTTAACCTGACCAAGTAGAAGTAGTGCCTAGAAGAAGGAAAAGAAACTAGCTCCTGGTTCTCTTTTTTTAGTAGCTACATGACAATCTTCCTAAAGTTGACTCGTGTGTTTTTGGTTCTTATATGAGTTTGTAAGATGCTGTGACCACATTCAGAGGTGCATTCTGCAGCCAGGTCCCAGTCTTGCTTGCCTGAGGTCACCAGCGAGCACCCACACAGATTAACACCCCATAAGATATTGGCATACATATTCCAAGTTCATTCAGGACAGAGAGTTTTGTCATGCAAGTCCTACATCTGCACAAGTGAGTACTTCAGCAAGAGGGAATGTGGATTATTTTCTTCCTCATGAGCTGCCTTTGTTTAGAAATATGAAGGTGGCTGGTGACAATAGCAAAATGCCAGCTATTCACCTATGAAGTTACTGTTGTGAGGAACAGTAGAAAGATGAAAATAAATACATCTGGCTCAGAAGAAACAGTCGCACCACTGTCAAAAAGTAGGGCATGACTCCAGCTGGATGTCGCATAAGCCAAAATTTCTGAGTGCAAAGTTTTAAGGGTGAGATCACAGAATGAGGGAAAGCACAACCTGTGGGAAAACACTGAACCAGACCACAACAGACTTGGTGGAATCTGCAAGACCATTAGCAGGAGGAAGAGACAGAGGTCCTTTAGACCGCTTACCCCACCAAACTGTTCCCAATACACTTGCATCAAACTTGACCTAGCCAGACCTCCATCACCCACTTGACTTAGGGGGGTTTTGTATGAATGGGTAACCAGGAGTTTTGGCAGGGAAAAACAAACAAAACCCCCAAAAAACCCACACAGAAAAGATCAACTATAAACTACTTTCAAGAGATTATGCTTTTGTGTTTCCCATTGTTCAAAGAGTAATCTGAGGCCTTCTTTTAGGCCATATCTTATCTCTCAGCTTTGTGCAAGGATGAATCATGGCTTACTTCGAAGAAACTGCACCTGTAAGACAAGCCTTTAAAGATCTTACTGAAACCCATAAAAAAGGGAAAGTAATGAGCAAGGTAAGGAGAAGAGATGGCAAAGCTCTCAGAGTTCCTGCTGGACACAGGTAAAACTGTGCAGCACTTGTCGAGTGCCGTCTAGTGCGACTGCAGCAAACTGCAACCTAACCCTAAATAGTTATTATCAGTAATAATACATATTGTCAGCTTAGCTAATACAGATTCCTCAAGCCCTCTTGATTCTGGGTTTAGCCTTACTCTTTTTAAAGGCAATCCCTGTGCGTTCCTAGGAAAATGTTTATCAGAATCTGGGGAGCACTACGCATTTCACTCCAAATACTTTGCACAGTTTACTATGTTCCATTTTCTAAATAAAACTGCCTGCTTTATTGTCACTGTCATTACAGCGCTTCATTGTATTCGCACTGGCTTCAGGGTAAAGAACTATTGCTCTGTGCAAAGGATAGCCAGGCTACGGAAGCAAAATTGCCCCCTACACAATAACTACATAAATCTAGTTATCTGCGAGGATAGTCCTCTTTTGTAATCTGACTCCTTATAGTTAATTAAACAGATGTTAATGTGGCTGTTTCCTCCTATTTCCTCTTCATCGAGAGGGACTCCTTCCTTGGTCGCTGAAATAGTGGGGGTTAATTCATATCAACACAGCCAGTCAGTACTGAATCCAGTACTCCTAAGTTACTTTTTTAGCATCAAGTAGTAAGAACATTTTTCTAATGGGCTCATTTCCCAATGCTATTTCAAAATATTTCATGATATAAAACTTTCTAGATAAACACCAAAACTGTTCATAGCAAAGTTATTGCACCTGCACATTTTAATTGGCTAGGGAGGCATATCTTCATAATTGGTATTTGCATGCTTTCAAACAGAGGACTTTTCAGTGCAATGAATTTGGGAATTAATTCACACTAAAAATGCAAACATTCCATGAAGGGAAATGTAGACAGAAGTGATTAGCCAGTTGGGCTCAGCCCATGTGGGTGTAGAGGAGTATATTTGTAACTGGGGTAAAACAGTTCTTATTGTTTCCACCTCTACCCCAGCAAACACATCTGCATGATTCAGAAAAAATAGAAATGATTAGCTGGCCATGCAAGAACACAGTCCGCACAAGAAAACTATTTTTTCCCCGTGCATAAATTTGCAGTTTGGGGAGGCAATTAGTGCATTCACAGAATAGCAGGAATATCCTGACTGCAGATTTTCAAGTGGGGTATATAAAGACTGATTGATCATGATGAGAGCCCAAGTCAGAGCTGTGAGGGGGATGTGTCCAGGCCTCTTCATTTTAGTGAGGTTCCTGAAGAAGGCCAGAAGGGTTTTAAATTGAAAGACTACATTTTATTACAGTGGAAGCACTTTTGGAAATCTAGCCAAGGGTTTGATACTTCTTAAAAATAAACTGTAATTCTAAACTTCCAGATCATCTATCCAGTATTCATGGACATGAATTACCTAATG
>NW_009212734.1:68962-95796 GCF_000690835.1 Fulmarus glacialis | reverse complement strand
TGAATTCAATCAAAGCAGAATAATTTTACTCCTTTAGGATTCTCATAATGACTTCTTTTGAAAAAATAAATTACACCTTTAAAGGATTTGTTTCAAATATAATTGTTTCATAATTTGGTTCTTCTTTTTCCCAATTTTTCTAATAGTGCACAACCAAAATAAAGTCATTTATGAAACTATCAGGTGAATGTTCTTAGCAACTCCAGTTGTAAACATGCAACATACAACAACAATTCTGAATATTAGAAATAAATAGCCATCAGTTACATAACGATTTGGTGGGGGGGGGGAAAAGCCAGAAGTTTCAAACTATGTTCATTTATAGTTTAACAGCATTAGAAATAGCTTCCCTTTTTACTAAAGCAAAACTCTGCCATTACATTTGATGAACAAGGCACATAACCAGAAACAGAATAAAGATGACAAAAATACAATAAGATATCAGCTATCCCTCATGTTATCTGTGCACTGCCTTGGACACCTTATCACGTCTCTGAATACAAATCCCTTCCACAGAATATCTCTGCATGATTTCTTGTGCACTGGCGTTTTTTGGTAGCTCTTGCCTAGCACTTTGGAGGACTATTCGCTTTTTGAAATTCAATTACATAAGAGATATGTTAATACCTAATTAGTTGACACCTTGCATGTCATGTAATGTAGCTACACTACTCAACATCAGGATAAAGCAAACTTATCTCAATGAACACATTTGCATTTTATAGTATGACACATTACTTTGTGATATAAACAGACAAATGGGATAACACAGCAGACATTTATTATTACAAAGCGGCTGATGATGGATATGTATATTTAAAGAAAACACTCCGACAACCGATCAGTAGCCACTAAGCAATCTCATTTGTGTTAAGTAGGTCACAGCTTCCACTGCAGAGAATCTGGAATCCATACAATAAGAGAGAAAAATATATCACTCGGCAAGTTCCCCATCTAAAACTGTGTTGTTCTACCTGTGGTCTATTGACTGATTGCAAACCTTTCTAAACACACCAAATCCCTGTCACTACACAAGAACACTTAATAAATAAATGGGATAGAATAGCTAGTAAATGAATAGTAAATGTTAGTCCCCTTTTTCCATGGCCGTAAATGAAAATCAGGGTGGCAACACTCCACAAGTTAGTCCATGAATTTTTTTTTTTTTTCTTTTCTTCCAAGAGATCAGGGAGCGGGGATGATGCAGGGGAGGGGAAGAAGAAAGAAAAAAAAAAGAAAAAAAAAAAGACTGGTCAGAAAGAATGCAGAAAAAGTGATCCAGAATCAGGACACGTGACTTAGTTGATAAGGTTGTATTAAATTGTGCTTTTAATGGAAATATGCCTGGTCTTCTGGTCTTACTTGACATCTCTGCTGTCAGAGTAGCAGAGCTTACTTAAATAATAATCTATAACATTCCCTTGATCTTACATAGAGCTTCACAAAAGAAAGAAATATCACCATTCTCACTTTACAGATAGGTGCAGACAGGCAAAATGATTTTGTTGGGGTTTTTTTTGTTGTTTTTTTTTTTTTTAAGAGATCATTAGGAAGCCCAGAACTCAACTGTGTGAGAACTCCAAGTTTCCAAATTGACTGAGGTCCACGTTGCCCCACATTATCTCATCAAACTCCTGCTCTGCACTGCGCTTTTCATGTACCTGGTCTTTCTCACTTGTATCACACAGGCTGTGATGTTTTTAACCAATATCAAGACCACATCAGAATACAGAGCTGAACAACATTTTCTGATGGTACAGTCAACATAAAGCACAGGTGAATCCATCAGACAGCATTTGTCACAGAATCTCTATGCCTTGTATACAAGGCGAGAATTTATGTTCATGCTCAAATCAGTGTTTTATGGTAATCATAAATATCTGCAGCTCATGTTATATTTTCAGCTTTTCTTTCATAGAGTAAAACACACATTTTGCCGTTAAGATTTATGTAACATAAGGATAACTAAATATTTATATTCACAGTTTAAACCTCTAGCCACAAAGTTTGGACTAAGTAACCTAGAAGTACTGAAATATTTAATGAGGATTCTGCAGGGAGGATAGGGGAGGAGGGGGAGCAAATGTAATGTATCTGAGAGCCAGAAGTGCCCAAAACTGTTACTGTCCTAACCTAAATTAGGACATGGAAGTGCCTTGATTTTCATTATAAGGTGTGTGAAACTTAAGTTAGCAATAAGAAAGGATGAGGTCTTTGTTACAGTTAACTTCTCGTGTTCAGAGTCTTCCAGGGAAAGTCCTCATCAAGTTGGTCCTAGTGCCAAGCCCAGCTTGCAGGACCTGTTTTCTCACAGAAAAGAACAAACATATGAAGGACAGAAAGCCAAGGTGAAGGAAATTCAAATGGGCACAACTTACATTTGATCCATCCTTTAAAAGTATCATAACTTTAGCGTGCCAAGGTAAGAATGTTAATTCCTCATAAACAACTTGTTAGGTGAGGTCTTAAAGCAGCACATAGCAGTGGCCTCATGAATTATTTTAGGGAGGGTAGAAAAGGACAGCATGAAAGAACGTATAATACGGGAGAAGAGACAAAAGTTTACCATTTTTGGCAAAATAGTGGAGTCGGGACATACGTGGGTAGGGAAAAAATCTTTAGCAAAGAACTTTGAAGAAACCAATTCAAAGAGCACCTTCAGGAAGATGACAGAGTTTTAAATTTGTGATGGAGAAGAATGAATCAATGGAGATCTAAAGCAGCATGACATAAAGCAACGACAAAATTATCTCTGTGATTGTGATTTGCATGGGTATATAGTCACCTGAACCTCAGGAGACATCAGAGGAAGGTTGTTGGGGTTTTTTTATAAAGAAAACCAATGAAAAGCCACAATGAAAGTGTCGTGGGTTCTTGGATAATTCCTGCATTTCACAAAATGCAAGAAATACACCCTGGGCTAGCAGGAATTTTGTGGGAGAGAAGAGAAATATTTGCAATCTGCTCAAACTCAGCTAAAGAGCAAAACTGAGGAAGAACCAAGAAATTAGTAATATCTAAAGGCAACTAGGACTCTAATAAGAGTCACTGGGTTCAAAACAGGGCAAGTGAGTCATAATGATACAAGGAATAGATCTGGAGGGAATTCTGTGATCCTGAATTAAGGCTATACTGAACACTATTAGAACTAAAGGGCTTTAAAATGAATAAACTACAAATGTTTAATATGCTCTTGACGTATACCAGGGAATTGAATGAAAAAAATCTCAGGTTGATGAAAAATGTCTTTTTAGATGTTTTGTACGTTTTAATATGGTATCTAGAATTTTTAAATTATCTAAATATAAAACTTCAACAAACAGAGATAGAAGACTTACAGTACCAAAAATTTACATGAAAATACAAGACTTCTGCCCATAATCAGGAAAATTATGAGCAAATTTATTCAGATAAACCATTTTCATTCAAAATGACATTCCACTAAGTATACAGGGAGATGATCTTTGTATGCCATTCAGAATAAATTCTATTCAAATAAGTATTTGATCTGAATATAAAAGTTACTATGTATTACCAGCTGCAAACTGAATATTAACTTAGTGCTTAATACAGCACACATCTTTTAAAAGGGTTCTATTGGTTCCTATGGTTGCATGCTCTGTCTCCTTGTAAGAATAATGCCAAAGACTAGAGACTGATTGTGATCTCACAATAAGAACTAAAATATGAACCCTCCTCACACATGTAGTCCCATTTAAGTCAGAATCTGTCCCCTTTTCTTTAAAAATTCATAGGTATGCGCAATCACAATAAATTCTAGCCCTAGGGTTTGCAACCCTAGTGGCATCAAAAGCATTAATATGCTTTGTTCATACTGATATTAAATATGAAAGTGTTTTTATATTTCTTCAGTTGGATCGATCATACTTTTCAGAACAAGAACACCCATGGGAAGACATCAGGAGTACTGTAAAAGACCACACTTAATATAAAGGTTCATTTTCACCTTCAAGATTGTTTAGTTTCTGTTTAGCTCACATCATTTGGGAGGACAGATATGGGCTGTTGAAACCTTTGTAAGCACAGCTGCCAACATTATCACGTGGTCATGGTACTGAAGTGTCCATCACCAAGGAAAAGATTCTCAGTTTGCCATGGCCAGCTTAATTCCTGAATTTTATAAAGAGATTCATTAACTTCTGTATATAATCCAGCTGCTTGAGGGAGAAAAGAGCCTCCTCTTCAGCCAAGTTACATGGACAATTGGCATGGACTCTTCATGACTCAGTAAATCTACATATCTTTGTTGGAATCAACACAAGAACTTGCATTTCTCCCCAACCAACCATGTTGCTTGCAGCATTTTTGACTGATTTGTTTCCCCTTTCTGAAACCAAATTCTATCTCTCTGTTCAAAGAAAACATTTCTAAATACAAATAGCCCAAGCTAGCGTTTGCTCCTCAAGTACTTAAGTGACTCCAAACCTATCAGTTAAAGACAAAGAAATAAAAAATAAATATGGAAGAGGTTCTACTCATTTATAAAGAGCATTAGGAAACATTCTCACAGCCAAAGAGAACTATCCTTTTCCCAAAAAAAATTATGTGGAGAAAGCATTATAAAGATTTTCCTATCTTTGAAACATGCAAAACTGGAAACAGATTTTGTTTAAAGTCATGAACTATTTTATATTGATCAAAAAATTCCTTTTTTCATTTCACCAAAAACCCAAAGGACATCCCGACACCATATCACTGAATGAAAGAAGCACCTTAATTTTCATTGTGAAATAAAATAAACTTTTTCCTTCTACTAGTAAAGAGGTAATCTTGCATCTACTGTTTTAAAGCTCTTTTTTTTTTCTTTTTTCCTAAATAAAAGGAGTAGGACAAGAATTTTAGAGATTCACAGTTCTCCAATTTTATTGACGTTGAGTCATACATCAAAAAGTAAAAACAATT
Organism: Fulmarus glacialis; assembly: GCF_000690835.1. Taxonomy (NCBI): domain Eukaryota; kingdom Metazoa; phylum Chordata; class Aves; order Procellariiformes; family Procellariidae; genus Fulmarus; species Fulmarus glacialis. The sequence continues at coordinate 90,873 of NW_009212734.1, read as the reverse complement.
CTTGTTCCAAATGTATTCCTCAAAGCTCTTCCACCCTTACCTTCCACCAAACATTCTGGTAACAAAGACTTTCCCTTAAGACTGTTTGACTCATCAGGACAGAAGCTACATTTCTGAAGCAGAATATAATTCATTGGATAAACTTATTTTAATCATATTTCATGACATTTGTACAAGATACCTATTCATAAAAAAAAAAAAATGCAACCACTGTACAATGACAAGTTTTAACACTTCCATTATCATGCTATTTACTGCATGAACATGAACTAAGTTTTATGCTTATCTACCTTTTAGTGGTTATTGAAAAGAACACCTAGTTAGTGAAGAAAGCAAACTGCAGATGCAAATCATATATTTGTACATTTTATTATTCCAAAAGAGATCTTCCTTAGCAGTCTGGAAAAAATTCTAGGACTGGTGTTTACACTGGAAGAAAAATTTAAACTTTCTTACTAAAAAGGTAGACATGAACGCAAGCCAATACACCCACTTTCAATTTGGTAAAGAGATTGTTTAAAGAGCACAAATCAAGTTATCCTTTCAATTTTATGTTATATCCCAGAGCAAACGCATAAGTACAAAACATTAAGCATCTCTCTAACACCAGTGTTATCCTTACTCAACTCTAAGCTTTGTGTTATTCCAGTGTAACCCTAGGATGAATTTAAGCTGTCTAGAACATAGTATTTTGGCACCAAAACGCTATGTAAAACAATCTCCTTTTAGAACTTGATAGACTTATAATTGATCAACGGGCCATAAATCTTCACAGAGTCAATTAAAGAGTTATCATGCATTATGATGCTTTACAAAAAGTATAAAATGAATACTTTCACAGGCAAAAGAGATTGCCTTCATAGGGCAAAAGAAGTGACCTGGAGCAAAAATAGCCACTACTCAAATACAATCATTGGCAATGGAAAAAGTACTGGCTTCTAATGTATACTCTGGCTTGGTAACATCTATTTCAGGTAACAATCATTAAACAAGCAAAATAACTAGCCCATAGTATAGAGATAAATATCTATCTATATACAGCGCACAAACACATTTAATGATACACTGAATATTCAGGACCAAGCATCCCAGAAATTTCTGTTTCAACATGATCTTAAAGAAATTATCTCTGCAGTTCTAAATATGATCACATTATTTTCTACGAGTGTCAGTTTTACTTGGCAATATTACATTTTCTAACATTTCGTTTTCTAGCATTTTTCCATGACTATCTGTGTAGATTAGAAAGGTTCTTAACTGTTATCTGTAATAGATTTTGCCTGTAGCAAAATTCATGCAGGCATAATAGAAGAACAAAGTGTACTCTGATGAAATTGCAACCATAATTTCCAGATGCCTGACATTTATTGCTTATTGCTATTAGAATTCAAGTGCCTATTTGTTTTGTACTTTGCTTTTATTCTTGCATCACAAACGTATAATGGAAAAAAGATATTTTAAATGCTGGGTTAAGTATCACAGATCAACACAAGGCATAATCAATATTACTTAAACACACTCCTAGGCAATTAATTTTTAAGGAATCAAATTGTTGTACCACATCAAAATTTACAACAATACAATAAAGGTTGTTACATTCTTTATTGTTTAATTAAAAGCAACATTTAGCACGCATGCAGCTAACTGTTCAGACATTATGACATAAAATGTCCTGTTTATCAGTGAGAGATATATAAACAGCATTTACCATACATTTTATTACAGTGTTAATTAGACTTTATTAAATTTCATATGCTTATCAAATTGTCAAACGTAAGACTTCAGAACCCCAGAGAAATGTGCTGCAATGCACACAACTGTATCCTAAGTATCTACAATACTTCAGCTTTTCTATGTAGTACAACATAAGTTTTATGTACAGTACTTCAGCACACAGTGTAGAATCACTCAGACGCTATACGCATTTGAAGAGAGGGCCAGTAGAGGAGGATTCAACTTACATGTTTGCTTTTAAAACTTAGGGACAAATGCATTAATTACGTAAGCAATACCTCTTATGAAGGCTCTGATTTTCACAGTGAATTCAAGTGAAAAGGCAGTAGGTTAATGCAACGGAAGGCCCAATACCCATGAGTATCAAGCAGCAGCTTAAAAAGAAAAAAAATTCATTCATTGCAGACTTCTTGCCCATATGCCTAAAGTTCTGCCTTCGACCAGTCTCCCACTTTCCCTGCTCTCCACTTGAAGCACATTAGGGAGGGAATCTCTCTCTCTCTCTTTTTTTTTTTTTTTTTTTTGTTTAACATGAACAAAAGGAGACCCGGATCCTGTTCCTGGCTCTGCCTTGAGCCTCCAAGAGCCTGTGAACTTCAGCTTGTTCTCATTCAGGTATCTGAAGGAAGGCCTGAGCTTTTAGGAAACAATTAAGTGACAGGTGTCCCAGAGACTTCAAGACATCAGGCAAGGCACAGAGTCAGCTTTAGCAGTCCAGTTTTCAGATGGTTGAACAGGGGTCAGCAAGGCATACGTGCACTGAAGTTATTTCAACAGCACCATGCTGATTTTTGCCATTGGGCTGTTTGGCCCCATGTTTTCTGAAACATGCTCAACCCGAGTGAATATTCTGAATGGGTATTGCTTTAAACAGAGTTTCTTAGCCCTCTTAGAAGTATTGATTTTTCCGTCCCCTCTTCTTAAGAGATTATTTAGGAATGTTTGATGAAACTAACTGATATAACACACCAGCAAACAAACCTCCCTACTCAAAAGACTTGATCCTCTGCAACAGACTAAACAAGAGGAAAGGAGACAAAAGGTTCTCCCGCTGGTTTTTATTTTTTACATTCTGCTTTTTAGAGAACGTTAGGACCCTTTGATCATCATGGTGGACAAAATGCTAGCATGCTGGTGATGTAGCACTGGCCTCTTTCACAACTAGAAAGAAAAATGGGCATTCATAACTTCTTCCTAATAAGAAGTTTTTAAACAAGTAGAATACTTCATTATATTTATTTTATTACTTCTTGAAGAAAGTACATATTCCAACTACGGTAAGTGGCACTCTCACTACGGTAAGCATAATCACTCAAATAGGATAAGAGCTACATTAACTTACACATTTTTTGAATACCTGAGTTTCTTCCAAATCATTGTGCATATCTCTTACTCAATATGTTCTTTGTCTACTCTTCTTTTGTAAAAGGAAACCAGAAGCAATCCTGTGCTCCCTGCCTCTTGCCAAGTTGTGGGGGTGTAACATGGGAGCAAATCCCTAAATGAGAGCGGGATTGGCTTCCATGGTATGAGAGTGTTTGATTTCTGCTTGGGCGTTTTGGCCTGTTCCGAATTCCAGGAGGGGCCTAGCCCTGCACTTTGTACAGAAATCACATGGTTTTATAGGAAGAAAACCTCTCCAGTTCTGTTTTACTTTTTGAGTACCTAATCCACTTCTTACTGAGGTGAACAAGACTTCTGACTTTAGCCCAGGAGAAACATGTCCTATAGCTCCCAAGAGAAGTAGCACACTCCTTCAAACAGCCGTGATAAAGTGTGCTGTGAAAGCACAGACAGTCCCAAAATCAACTTCTAGTCTTAGCAATAGTTTGCAATATGATTTTTTTTTTTTTTTTTCCAATTTTTATTCCATTTTAAGATTCTATTTATACACGGGGAAATCTTGCTCCTCCTCTAAAAGAAACAGCACAGAAACAAAGCTTGGGAGCAGAAGGAAGAGAAAATAGCTCATGACATGAGCAAATAGTGGTTCTAGGCTTCTAAAAAGGCTGGTTTGAAAGACATAGTGAACTATAGTGACCCAGCTGAAGTAACCACCATTTACTGAAAGACAGAGTTAACCCTGATGTAGGTATGGAAAAGTTCCTTGGTTTTCATATACTTTTACTGGGCCACATGTTAATATACAGCTATTTTATCCATAATAATGCTTCAAAAGTGAAATGTGATGCACTGAGTTAGCTCTGTCATGAAGTGACAGGTTCCTCCAATGTTAGACTCTAGTATTGAGTTAAAAATCTTCACCAATAGGGATTCCTATTGGTATCTGGCAATCTATGTACTTGCCAATTTTTGCTATTAGAAAGACTTTCCTAATGTCTAACCTGAATCTTCCTAGCTCCAGTTTAAACTCATTACTATTTCTCCCAATGGAAATGGAGATCAGTGCAGTCTCCCTGGTTACACAGCAGCATGAATAAATCCACGGTCTCTGACCCAAGCCATGGCTGCTATCAGGAAAGCACCCTCCATTGGGCAAATTCTCTCATGACTCAGAGTTTGATTTATCATTCTCATGCAAAATCTGTTCCAGCAAAAAAACAGCCAGCTGAACCAATAAATAAAAAAATATAAAAGTCTACAGTGTCCACTCACTGGTTTACATTTCTGACTTTTTTTTTTTTTAAATTCACTTACGACTAAATCAGGGCCTATAGATAAAACAAGAGAAAGGGGTAACAGAATTCCTTTGCAATCCCTGAAGCGCAATAGCAGACACCTGCAGTCTTGCAAGTTTTGCAGAGCACGGACACTCTCTCTACCACATATGCTGTCAAAGCACAAAATAGTGGGATGGGGGGAAGACTGGATTAGAACAACATAATACGTACAAGTCATGCATTATGTATTGACTACTTCTATGTGGAAATTCAGAAAGCACTGACAATTTGGAAACCTTAGTCTATAATCTATGCTCCTGCAATCTAAGACAGAAATATGCCACTATACACTTTAAAGGCCAGTCTGTCATATTGCTGCATTATAGCCCATTCCAACCCCAAGTTGTATGCATGTGTATGTTCCTACCTTAAGTACAGCACAGAAATTTAGGATCTTACAAAAGGAAAAGTTATAGCCTTACATATCTTGATATAAATGCTTAGGCAGGGTCTACTGCTCTGCGTAGGCTAGTCATACCATAGACTGGAGGAGGAGGAAAACTCCTTCTGATACAGACAGAAAATGTGTTTGTATTTCAACCTTGACTCTGATCCACCAAAACAGCATTGCTCACTTGTTTAATTTTTTTTCCTCTTTTCTTCTTTTAAAAATGAAGTTCCCAGAGCTCTTCAGTGAAATAAGAAAGTGAGCGGGTTTTTTTGTTTAAGATAAAACAAAGGCTTCTAACTTTCAAGCATGTAAACAAAACACTGTGAAATGTAAACCTGAAAGGCTGAAATAAGATGTCAAATAAAAAGAAATATAATGATCTTTATATATGGAAATATGTATTGTATAATTTGCGTCCATGTGAGGGTATGTGTATGCGTGTGCATATATACATATAAGCTCTTGTGATTTGAAAGTTAATTTCATAAATTCTGAGTCATGACTCATGAATTCCTAGATTTGATAATGACAGAGCTTGTCAGCCAGCACAGCTGATCCAGCACAGAGACAGAGCTAAGCTGTGAAAAGGTCTGGCACAGCTTAGTTCCCTGCAGGACTGTGGGACTAGGGAATGAGTCACAGTTTGGCAGTGGTGTGATCTTGGAGAAGTTGCACTGTGCATTGCCTATAATCATCAAGCCTATAGACAATTCCTTAGTTCCAAAACACCAAAGTGGAGAATTTACTGAGTTTTTTAATATTAAGGCAGGGTGGGTTTTTTGTCTGTTTTGTTGTTGGGGATTTTTGTGTTGTTTGTTTGTTTTAAAGTAGGCTTATCAGACAGTTCAGGGCTCTGAGCAGACAACTTTGTAACAGGAAAAAGAAACAAGGGACTAGAACACCTATTTCATGTTCACCACATTCAGATGTAATCAAAATATCATCAATATCAAAAACTGAGAAAAATGCAGAATCATTCCTTCCTCTGTGAGGCACAACAGGATTTATGTCCATTTTTCAGACATACCTTTTTTCCAAGCATATCTAATCTCTCGTCCCAGAATCCAAGAGACAAAAATCAGTTAACCTTGCAGAGAGAGTTCTACACACGCCTATTAGGAGGAAATGTTCTCCAGGGTCTTCTCAGCTCTGTGGACTCACATTCTTTTTCCTTAGAGTATGAAATCATGAAAGTTTAGGCTGACATATTTTGCTGACAGTGCTAGTTTTAGCCCATATGGGCTTCCAGCTCAGCAAACGAAAAAGGGTAAAGAGGAAGCAAAAGCAGTCAGCAGATAAAAGTCAGAAGCACTACATCTATAGAAGGAAGTAAAAACTCTCCTCCCTAAAGGCTGTGAATTGTGGAGGTGGGAGTGGAAATGAAGCAATCTTTGAGCTCTTCCTCCTCGTTGAGAATCTTAGAGGATTTTTCATTATATTCACAAGCTCTTTGATCTGTTTGTTTTAAAGTTCCAGCTCTTGGAGTCAAATGGACCTCATCCAACATTTCAGAACTTCCTTAAGGACACTGCTAGAAAAGGAGGGATTTAAGCTTGTGTTTAATATTAAATTTCAACATGTGATGAAGTTCCACTTTAGATGTATTACAGTGGTCTGATTTGTAACATGCATAGTTAAAGGCCTACCTTAACAAGAAAATTAACAGCCAAGGGAGATATTTTATTGCTACTCTATTCCTCTGGGCCTCTGCATGATTGATCTTAAAACTCACAAGTTTTATGTGTCAAAATAAAAGGGTATAATATGTTGACTTTCAGGTTAAACTTCAAGCTCTTTTTCTTTTAGGGGAGCTTAAGACACAACCACACAAAATGTAACCCAGAACATTCTCTGCTGTTATTTTTCCTCAGCACCTGTAGTATATGAAGAGACATGATGTTCAAAGGTAATGCATAAACCAAAGGTTGACTGTATGTTCTGGACATATTAACTCGTTTATGCATATCCTTTAAATCCATGGCTCTTTAAAACAAAATGCAGGCAGCAACATAACATTAAAAAAAAAAGTCAATGTTAAGTGCAGCCTTACAGCTAAAGAAACTTATTTGAAAAAAAACAAACAAACACACACCAAAAGAATTACTTTATCAGTCAATTTTAAGAAAATAAGTCGTTTTATGAAAACACATAAAAATAAAAATAATTTCCTTAATTCAACCTAGAGCACAGTGGGACCTAGTCCGTGTATATCTATATTGTCCAGAGTTGAACCTCATTGTTTGTGCTGTTAGTCCTGCAGTCTGTTTCTGCCTATGTCTCTTCAGCTCAGCTTTGCTCAACCTTTTCCAAGTATAGCACCAGACAAGGTCCTTTCCTTCTTCCCCAGTGCTTCCAACATGGTGTTAAAGCCCATTGCCACACAACACACCTGCTGCTTTTTTCTGTTCTGGTGAAGCTGGTTCTCCGCTCTATTGCCCAGCCCCTGCATTTCCCTGCTCACACAACATTTCTGCATACTTGGTGGTCAGGCAGACCAAAACCATCAAGGTAAAAGAGATTCTCCACTGCCTCTGGCCTGGCATAAGTGAAATACAGCTCTGGTAAAGAAATGGTGCTTTTCACTTCCACATAGATGCATTTAATGGCAAGGCTACTTTATGACTTCATGATATTCATGGCCTAGGTATATATACTCATAACCTAGGTATATATTTCCATATACTTCACACTCCTCTCATCTGGAGGATACTATGTTCATGTTCTAGTGAATAACCCAATGGACTGGGTATTTGTTTTTACTTTTTGTGTGGCACCGCCAGCTAGAAGGCACCATCAAGTAGAAAGAAATTTTTGCCAGCTTTCTTTATAATAGAGGAAAGCTAGACTCCTAAATATATAAACAAAGTCCACCATCTTGAGCTAAACTTCTCTTTCCAGGTTTTGCTAGGAAACTGAAAAAGTTCCTTCTTATTATTCCAGAAAAATATCAGGGTGTACTGTACAAAGCTGTCCATGCAACTTTGAAGGATCGAATAAGGATCAAGAGTCATTTTTAAAATAATTTGCTGTATATCCTTAACCTACTGCTTTCAGAAAAACAGCATTAAGCAGTTCAGGTAAGAGTTTCAGCTCTGCTGACAGGTGAAGGCCCAGGAGGAGTCCCCATTTAAAGAAAAATTAAGCTTAATATTTAGACTATGTTCAAAAATGCACATGCATTCTCTCCTGTGCATGCACACAGTTGCAGACAGTACCTCCTAAGTCCTGTGGCACGGCCCTGATACGAACAGGAAGGTTTTCATGTACCAGTTTTTTTACATACCAAGTTTCTGCAGATGTTTAAGAATGAAAGCTTCAGTCTTTCTCTATTTCCCCATTATTACATCAGTGGGAGTTGGCCAGAGTTTGTGTATTCACTTGTCTGTTTTTTCCACTGTGAAATCTTAAACCACAGTGACAGAGAAGTGTTAATTTAACAAGCTCTGAAAAGTGCCCCGAACAGAAATCTAACTGCTGAATGGTAGCAGAATTTTACATCTTACATAAGATTTTTTCCATCCATTAAGTGTTTAGACCAGCTATTGTTTTTAATTCTCTGCGGTTTTTGTACATGCTTATCTTGGTAGGGCTAATGTCTGAAGTTTTGTTTGACCTCCTTTTGCCTCCAGCTTATAGAGGGAACGAAATTCATCTACAAATGCACTACAGAGAATTTTAAGAGGGAAATAGTTGTGCATCTGTGTAACAGCTAGTGCCCACGTTTCTGTCCCACAGCTTCTGCGAGAAGGAATGAGTCTAAGCTACATTTCACTATATTAAGTTCGGTGAAAGACCTTACATCAATAGTGTAAGTGTGCTTGTCAAAGCCCAACAAGGTTCTCTTGGAGCTGAGATTTGGACAGGGGAAAATCCACACATCAACAGTTTTTGCTAAGATCCAAACAAACACAATGTTTTTGCTACTTTGATATTTGAAGAAAACTATTTATAGCAGAGGAATTAGCAACAGTATGGTAACATATTTCAACTCTAATCTCACCAAGAGAGCAAGAGGGCAGGTGATCAACCTTTCCAGTTTCTGTTGAGAGGGCAAGAGCTGTTTGACAGATCAGTCAGTCATAATAATTTTTCCTCCAACGAAGAGGGGAAACCTTCCTAATTCTCCAAATAGGTTTGTGTTCCAGGCATACGTTTAATGAAAAATCCTCAGGTTTCCAGCTAAGCACTGTGGACTATTCTGATTTTGGGTTGGCTTTGAAGGGAACGGGCAGGCACTAATTCTGGAAACATTTCATCCCTGCTTCTATGTCCTGTGCCTGTGAGCTGAACCCTCTTCCTCTCCACCAAAATGCTGCCATGAAGCAGCTCTGCTAACCTGGCAGAGCACAACTCAGGCCATTTGGCTTTGGTATCACATACACATGCTTAGCTGTCACCTGAGGCTAGTCAGGCATGTCCCCTCCTCAGCAGGAGCAGGTTAGCCCCTCAGAAAGTTATTAAAAAATGAAGTAAGCAGATTCAGGGAAAAGTGCATGGTGAAAAGCACTGAAAGAATATGATTCGGTAATATATCACAGTTACTAGACTAGTCTACTAATCACTAGACTTAGTGATTTTTCATCAATCCAGTTACCAACACTCAAAATCTCCTTCCACATTAAAAAAGACTCACCAAAAACCAAACGCCTGATTAAACAAAGGTTTGTTCTGTGACTGGTAAAGTGTAGTTATTAAGCCATAATGTCTTTCTTTAAAACCAATTTTAAATCAAAGATCATGTACTACTGCCACTTACACAAGGTTGCTTATAATTGCTCCATGCCATGCAATGCTTTGATTAATTAAATCACACTAGAGATTGTTTCTTAGTAACACACCTGGTACGCTCTTTGTTGTTGGCGTTCATTAAAACGCTGTGTTTCATGCTGCTTTGCAGCATGAAAGGATATTAATCAGCTAAATTGCCATTAAGAGTCATATCAATATTTGCTGCACACTGATTGTTTTTCTAAATCTTCAACAAAGGACATTTAACTGAAATCTCAGGTTGGTAACTAACCATATGACAGTGAATTCAAATTAAAATGTTTTATTTTCTCTCTGGCAAAAAAAATAAATCCAGCACAAACTAAAAGGCAAAGACAGGGTGTTGGGGTTTTTTGGGGGGGTCTGCTGCTTTAAGACAAGGAGTGGCATGTTGAATAAACTAAAATTAATGTGCAGAAAAATCTTAAAAAAAAAAAAATAGAGGCTCTCATTAATGTCTGTTCTGTTCCCTAAGCAGAAAAGTCTCCACTTTGTAACGCAACATTGGTAATTAGGTTCAGTTTCAGAGCCTGAGCTGAAAAAGTGCCCAGGGAATCAAATGTTACTTTTCATTATTAATGTGAACGAGAAAATGTTTCCAAATATTTCTCCTTCCTAGCAACGGTCTGTTTACATATGATCAGCAAACACATTGATAAGTTGAAGGTGAGCCAGTAAGACAGGGAGTGGCTATAATGCTGATTACTTTTGGTTTCTCTATGGTTTGTTCTTAGATTCCTGCTTTATTCAGGTTCTACATACCAGCAAAAATTTATTCTGCAGGGCATATACTTTTTCTGTGCTGTGTATTTTTGTCAAAAAACCACAGTATGCACCATCTAAGCTTTCTCATAATCTTCACTGCCTTTTATCAGGGAGCTGATGTGTCTAGATTGTGCTGCTTCTGGAGCTGGCTCTTGGCTATTAGACATGCATGCAGCAGTGAGGAGAAATCTAGAACTACACTTTCTGCACTGAACTGGCACATACCACTGATAGTCAGGAGTATACTAATGGAAACAACAGTTGTTTCAAAACATTTTCTCCCACTAAGCATAACATTTAAAGGAAGGGGGAACACCCACTGGCCAACCTATCTTCTGAAATATAAATTATCCAACAGTTGAGTTCTTTTGTGATCCAGAGCATATTAAAATACATACAGCATATTAAAATATATTGCATTGCACCAGAATAATGTATGCACGTATAACTGTACAAGATACAAAAAAATGATTCCACAAGTTCCTTATTTGTGCTTCTCGTGGACTCAATTTGGTTAATTTTACTGTGTTGCGTTTTCTCCTTTTTAGCTCCGTCTTGAGCATTACAAAGAGCTATGTGCTGATCAGCAGTTGTACCGAGATCGATCTCATCGTTCCCCAAAGAACAGCAGTTGCCTCTCTCCACAATAGGTTCATGGCTGCTCTCTGGACTTGAAGTCTGCCTTAATCCAGGCAGAGTCTCCTGTCTCACCACCACATGATTTAAAGAAAAATCACACGTATCTGAGATATATACTACACACTACACTTGATCTTAGCCAAAAGGCTGAGAAGCAGCCTAATGTCGTGCCTCTGGATTCTTCTTCCACAACAGTATCTTAAATAATCCAAAACAGCTCATGCCCTCCAGGAATGACCTTTTCTTTTGGGATCATACTTTCTCACAGATTTTTTTCTTTTTAGGAAAGACCACTGTGTCTCGCTAGGAGGTGTCCTACGTTGCAGTGAGGAAACCTTTATTTCAGATAGATTCTCATTACATTTTAATTGTACTTATTTAGAGCTGTTTAACCTTAAGGTTTTAGGGCTACAACTTTGTAAAACCACAGCACAAGTAATGGCAAGAAATATTAGAACTAATCACAATTCTAAAAATGGGGTGATAATTTGGTCCTGCCTTGCCAAGGGTGCCAAAGCTCTCAATTTCCCCAGGCAGAAGCTCTGATGACTATCCTTCACAGAGCATTGCAACACTCATCTATTTTCTCTGTCTTTTCTTGAGCATGTGAGTCAAAAGAAATAGTTTAGCTTGCAAAAATGGGTTATTATTTTGCTGTATGATTTATATTTAGGTTGATTTAGTTGTAAATCTCCACAGTCTTGGAAAATGTATTCATTTTCTGATATTTTAAAAGAATGCATAAGCAACCAAAGCATCTTTATTTTATAAATAGAAAAAAAATGTAGACACCATAGGAGTTTTATATAAACCATACCAAAAATACATATCTTTATAGCACTTTCTGCTTTCTATAGCACTCCTTTCTTGCACATGCCAGTTTGTTCTGCTTGTTTTGTTTGCAAAAAGCATAGCTAGTAAGTGATGAGGCATGCCTGCTGAAAAATGTCATTGTGTTATTGACATTTATGAACCATAGTAAACACTGAAAATTTGCCTTGAAATGCAAATTCATTCTAAGAACTCCCAATACCATTCCTGGGAAAACATTTTGAAATATCTACAAATTCTTACCTTTGCAACATTTTTATTCTAGCTAGGAAAAACAAAATAAAAACCCAACAACAACAAAAAACCCACTTTTTTTATGCAGAAGGATAGAAATGATTAACTAATCATTCAAGTTTCTCGGAACATGAGTGTACCCAATTGCAGCTAAGTAAATCTTTTTCATCAGGTAAAAGATTCAGGTTTTAGTCATTAATTCTGATCTTTATCATATCACATGTAGCAGCAGATGTTATTTATATTTGGGCTGAAGTTAGTGATGTGCAAGTCCTGTCTGCGTACATCTGCTTCACAATACACCTATGATACAATAATGCAACTCTCCAGGGTATTCTTTCCTTGGAGAAAATATTTCTAGCCATATGGTTACTGTAAATCCAAATAGTCTCAGTGGAAGTCATACTGTAAAGCAGAGCAACAGAAAGATTACACTACTTATTTCATGTTATCCACCATCTCATTTTCAGCTTTTCTCAAGGAGATTACCAGTAACAGATTTTACTGGATCTCCTTCATGAGACCTATCAGCAGCAGACATCCAAGGAGGGGAACTCCTGTTCCATCCACAGTGACTCCAGGGGAGTTACTCCAGCAGAGATCCTGGCACCTCTACAGCTGCTTGCCCAGGGAGCACGAGGCCAGACCAGAAGTAGCACAAGGGACAAGTTCACGTGGGCAGGAGGGGGCTGCATGGGTCTTCCATCACCAGAACTGCTGTTCTGTGTTTTCCTGAAGACCCAACAGTTACAATGGCAGTTTTTAAGAATGAATAAGTGCTTAATATTTATGACTCAGATGCACAAATGATTAATCCTGGGTTCAGATAAGAACCTCCAAAATGTATCCAAGTATTCCAATCTCCAGCCATTACTTCTTATTTAGTGTAAGAAGAAGAAAAGAAGACAATAATGTCTACACATTAATTATGAGAATTGTCAGAAGTATCTAATTTACAAAATTGTGTAAACATCAGAAGCACAGACTTCCAGCTGCCAGTCATTGAAAGTTCACAGGAATAAAGGAAGCATCCTCAGATGCTCTTGGTGACCTCACCTTAGCTTATTTTATAGTAGCATTTACAAAGCTCAGCCTGTCTGAGCTCTTGCTCTCATTCATTATTTCCATAATGTTTTATGCCCAGTTTCATTTGTTACTGACTTAATTGGTTAAAATATGCCACTAGTGATCTGTTAGATAATCTTAAGGTGCTGGACGAAATAAGTTTTAAAAAACCTGAACTGAAACAAGGGAAATAGAAAACAGCTTTGAAATGCTTTAACTTTCATTTATTTACGGCTCTACACTGTTCAGGGTTGTTAATAGCTATTATAAAGCAACAATGCCTTGCATTTATTGATGGATTATTGCTTCTAGTTTTTCTTCTTATACCCTGTATCACAAATGAGTAAATCATAGCCAGCCGAACCAAGGTTAAAAATCAGAAGATGCATTTTAACAAGATCCTGAAAAAAATTAAAAATAACCTTCCATCTATGGAAAAGAGTTGTTAATTCATCGAATTTTGTGGATTCCATGAACTGATAAGCTCTGCAGCTCAGGCAACTCTGAAATTAAATTAGGTTTGAGAAATGAATATTTCATCTTTAAGATACTGTTGCTTGGAGACCTGGGAAAGGAAGGGTGATTTAACACAAAGACATGGGAGTTAGTTACAAGGGGCATCGTTTTCCACTCCAAAAGGCTCTGGAACATACCATAAAATGCCCAGAACAAAACACTATGTCACGAATGTAAAAGAATGCATGTTGCATGTATTTTACCTGACACACACCCCCTCCTTTTCAGCCTGCCTACTTTCAGCTCAAGCAGTTCATTTTAGCACCATTTAAATAATTTAAAAAAAAAAGAAAAGCATAAAGGCACAATTACAGAAATTCTTCAAATCAAAGTTATATTAATTCTTCAGTGAAATCTTTCTCCAAATAGAAAAATATGTCCTAACCTTTCCTATTCTTACCCTTCCTTTTAGTCCTGATTTTAGACTTCTCTCATTGTTGCCAGAGCTTTTACTAAAGTATGCTGGCATTCCTATGTGTTCGCTATGCACAGATTACCATGTTTCAACTTCCATTTCTCCAAACTGCACTGCATTTAAAGAACCAAGGTGCAAGTTCATTGTTTATAAGCATGTCAGGAACAAAAGAAAAAAAAAAAAATCTTCTGATGAACCAGGTAAGAACAAACAAACAGATTTTACTGGCATCATCCGATATCCTGGAAGACAAATACATGGAGTATCTTGCATTTGTTGCAAGTGTTAAACATGGGTCTTCCCATTAGTGACCCTTACAATGCAGTTGTAATTTTATTTCTGGTTTGCAGGACAAAATAGCTCACTTTAAGCAGAAACAGGCAATAAGAGACAGATACTTTCCTGTGAATAATTTGAGCTCACTGTATAACATTGAAGGTAACCACCTTTTCAAAAAAAAAAAAATGGGGGAGCAAGGAGGAGACCAAAGAATTACTGTTCTCCGTTGTACATCTGAACATTAGGATAGGAGCTAGATAAGCTAGCTATTCACAAAGTGAGTGTCATCTTACAGGCTGGGTTTGATTATAGAATCAATCTTAGCTATCTAACTACATCATTTAAAAAAGAAATTGAAGAAGGGGGGCAGGAGGGAATGGCAAGCACTTCTAAATTTAGAGTAGTGTGCTTGAGGAGTCTTATGGAGATGGAAGTGAATATCTGCATTAATGGAAATATGTTGTTTCCATATTGCAAATGTAGTGAACTGATCACACAAGACAAGGCAGTCTCTTGGAATAAATGACAAACAGTAATTTTTCCTGGCAGAAGGCAACTTAATTTTTGCAGAATAAGATTTCAGCTGAAGAAGATTCAGGGACCAATACTGATGTGTGCATTTGCATGTACATTAGAAATCTCGTAGTATTTTTTTCTGCATTGCAGTTCCTGAGGGAATATGGCCATTTTCCCAGTCTGCTATTTTCTCCCCCATTCAGTTTCTCCCAAAATGAGTCCTAACCCCTGTGCAGTTGCTGTTGCTTGCTACAGTGTTTTATTCATGTTCAGTGCCCTATAGATTGGGCACTATTCTTCCTGTAGCTTTCAGGCAGGGGAAGTTTGAAATTTTTAAACAATAGCTATAACAATTAGTAAAATAATAAAGAGAATATTAGATATGATCAATGCCACTTCACGCAAGACCAAAAGCCAAATCAAATGCAAAGATGTGATTTCTAGGAAAACAATCACAGCAAAAATATCTCACCAGATTCCAATATCTTTGTCCAGGTGTTTCTGCTGCTCTTTTGACACTCAAGGTTCTCAAAATCTGGTATTTAAATAAGGGTGTGACCCACACAGCATGTTTATAAGCCAAGCCGAACTAAGCATCAATATATGATACTTAAATGCTAAAATTAAAAAAAATATATAGTGTCCCTTTGATCTCCTACTGCTAGTCAAAGACATAGATGAACCCAAAGGGAACCTTGAAATTAGTCCTAGTTTCATCTTGTGTATTCATAGCTTTTATTATGGCTATTTTATATATATAGGTATATATATATACACACACACGCCCTAACTGTACAGCTGAATCAGTATACAGATATCCAATATTCCCCTAATTCATGAGAAATGTTGCTACTAACACACTATGGACTCGGTCCATTCTGTAGGTGTTACGTCAAAACATTAAACTATTGTGATATGCCAACAAAAGCAACTGAAGGCACAATTCTAGCATTAGACAGACTGTATTGAAACCAGCTGTCTCAGGGAGCCCAGATGGGATCTGTCAGTGCTTCATTCCTATTCTTTTCTTCTACTTGAAAACCGATAGGCAACCCCAGGCAAAAAGTGACCCCACATAACTCTACCCTGCCTCAGCTCTAATAAAGCTATTAAATCAAAGTAGTAGTTTACACTTTTATCAGTTTCAAGTATCAGGGCAAATTGCAAATCAATACACATTTTTAATCATCATCTACAAGTTAAAGCAAAAATAAATCCTGTGGCAATTCTATTTAGTTTTCACTCCTTTTCTTCTTTGGATGTACTTTTTTCCACTAATCTGAACAGAATTTCATTATAAATAGAAACCTAGGCAAGAAAGTCTATTATTGGGGCTTCTGATATTCATCTCTTTGCCATGAACCATTGAAGCCACTAGAAATTACTCTAAGTAGCCAGTATTCAGCCTTACTGTGATATCACCCTTGGGGATGTGCAGTAATGGGTTACAACTCTCTTCCCTCTGATATGTCTTTATAATTGGAGATTTGACAGTGTAACTATTTCATAGTATATTTTTACTGCCATACTATTCTTTCTTCTAGCAGTTCATGAATTGCATACTATTCACGCTATTACATCTGTACTAACTTCATAGACACTGGTTACACAGGTATTTCCGATTAGGACAAATAATCTACAAAGTTATTCACTTTTTTAATTCAAAATACATTTTTCTAAATTCCATCTTGAAACCTGTTGGATTACATTCCACCTCAAACCAACCAGACCCAACAGCACAGATCATGGTCTAATAGAAATCAATAGCGAAACTCTCACCAATTTCAGCCAGACAGGTTCAGGTGCACATTCTAGCACCACTGTTGTACATAAAGTGTATACTTAATACTGCTCAGTGAAAGGTTAGTTAGGATTCAGGTCTGCCCTGCAGTCCTTCACCTACGTAACAATCACATTGCATCCATGCAATGGAAAATAGCATCCAATTTACTCTGCAAAACCACAAATGGAAAAATGAGAATGTTCTTCAGTTAACATCCTAACGTGACAACTGCTAATGCCTTTTCAATTACAGGCGATAGACAATATTGCAACTAGAGCTGATTATCAGAGATAAAGGACTACTCCCTAGAGCCTTGATAGAGCTTCAGGGATTTATTTCCAACATTGCATTTATTTAAGTGCACTGTTGCTATGATAGACTAGCAAAAAGGTCCTGGAGCTATGAAATGGTCTTTCCATCCACACAATTTTCTGTTCATCCTAACAGCTCCAGTTTGTCCTAAGAAGACTAAATTATAGATTTGTTTTTATAATCTGAAGGAGTCTTCATTGAGGTATAGAAGACTGTTTTAAATTCCTGCTTTTCCTCACTTATTTCTCTGGGATTTGAAGCTGCCAGTGACCTAAAGCCAAATCACGGCTATCCTACAGCGAGGTGCTGCTCTGCCTGTTGTTTTGACTGGCCATTGCAGCTAAGCCTTGGAACATCCCCGCAAAGCTTCCAAAAGCTCCTAAAAAATCAGCATCTATAAGTGCACAGCCCTTTTAATGTTATTCTCTTGTTCCACTAAGGTTACGGGTTTGTTTGTCTTTTCTCCAGAAAATATTGGCAGCAGATCTTGGTCTCCTTCTGCTTTTTCCAGAAGTTGATATTGAGATATTTTCACAAAACACACATCCCATTTTCTGTCAAGACCCCAATTTTTACTGTTTTAACTATGGATGCATCAAAAGATATACTGAAAGAGGGAGAGCAGAGACAAAGATAATTTCTTAAAAGAGCTTACTTTGTTTAGAACAAAGAAAAGCAACATTGGTTGTATCAATCTTAATGACAACCTGCAAAGAGAGATCCAGGTTTTTAAGTTGTACATTAATATGTTCTCAATTAGAAAAAATAGTCATAGGAATATTTTATTTTTGAAGTGTAAAGTATTGCAGACCAATTACTGAAAACAGCATAACTTTCATCTAGTTTTGCTTACAGGATTATGGTTTCACATTGCCTAGAAATTCCTCTCTCTCAATGATACTGGAATGAATTTTGTTATCGAAAAGCATCACATACTGAGAAACAGAATCAGCTCAGATCCAGTTCATTCTTTGTTAAGGTTGATTTGGCAACAGCTAACATTTCTGATTTTAGCCCAAAGTACTTCCTTGGTTCAGTTCAGAAGTTAGTTAAGCTGCCATCTGAATATATAATTTCAGAATGCACCAACTAGGGAATAAAGTGACGAGAGAGTGGTTTCTCATCTCAATATTTCTGTTTCATAACTAGCCAGAGAGATTTAAATTTCCACCATTTACTGAAAGAGGTGAGTCACTTTTTCATTTCCCTGTACCCCATTCTGAAATGTTTTCTTAACTTCACCAAGTCCTTAAATCAAGTACAACTTTTCTTTTTTATTTACCAATAGCCAATGAAACTTAGCAAATAGCAACATTTCATATTTGTGAAACATAATGGAAATCTAAGTGTTTTCACACACACAAAAAAAAAAAGCGTCTCAAAGAGGTGAGTCACTTTTTCATTTCCCTGTACCCCATTCTGAAATGTTTTCTTAACTTCACCAAGTCCTTAAATCAAGTACAACTTTTCTTTTTTATTTACCAATAGCCAATGAAACTTAGCAAATAGCAACATTTCATATTTGTGAAACATAATGGAAATCTAAGTGTTTTCACACACACAAAAAAAAAAAGCGTCTCAGAAGGTTGTTCAATATTTTCATAAAACTGTGATTCTACCAAATTCTACCAGGCCAAACTATTTAACAATTTCCCTTTTGCATGATATTCTGAGATTGTGGAGACGCCTCATTGCTTGACACAAGTCAAGGGACATTTAAAAACAAAGAAGAATTTGTCTGTTTCAGTGAATACTAATACATGTTTTACTAATGCATTTCTGTTCCTGCAGATCACTTTTGAGAAAACTGACCAAGAACTGGTTATTTACAGACATAGCCACACAGGTACATACTCCCCTCCTCCTTCCAGGGACAGCTGCTACATGGTCTTTACTTCACATTAGCCTACCATCTGGCAGGCTCCTGCACCACATTGCATAGCTAGACCACACAACTCCCGTCCCTGCCTCACCGCGGACACATTAGATCAGTGATGTTGGGGAAGACACCGGGGAGCTGAGCCAACCACTAGGCTGGGAAACCTGCCACACCCAGGAAGGCTGCAGGGTCACGTACATCTTTTCTGAACAAGGTTTTAATATTATGTGCTAATTTGTTAAGACCACTTCACCATTTTATCTCTGCATTTCCTCCCAAACTCTCTCAGTCTTAAATGAAAAGGGTCCTCCTTATTTGGCGGCAGAGGATTGCCAGCCGCTGGCACTTTCTAGATATTCATGGAATGGCTTTCTCTCTCATACCTCAGTAAATCTCAGAAACGAAAATGAGTTCATAGAAACGCCTAATGTGACATAATGCGGCATGACTGATGAAACACTGTATGCTGCAGTACAACCCAATATCTAGACTTCTGAAAACAGCCCTGAAATGAATCTCTGTACTCTGAAAGAGAAAGAAAAATAAGTAACGAAAAACACTTGTTTCTCCTTACTTGTCTCTTTCCAGCTTCTTAGTAAATTGGATTAATAACTACCAGGGCCCCAAATTGGTGAACTGTTATCAAAAATGAGGCAGAATATGCTGCCAATATGGACAAGAAAAGCGTGGGGGTTTTGTGTTTTGTTTTTTGGGGGGGGGTTGGGTGGGCATTGTGGGTTTTTTTTGGTTGGGTTTGGGTTTTGTCGTTGTGGTGGGTTGGGTTTGTTTTGGTTTGTTTGTTTTCTTTTTAGCTGGGACAAACCTGCAGTATATGGACCATGCCTAATGTTTTGGGAGCATTCAGATTTTGAGTGAGGCCCAGGGTCATCTTAGTTTTTAAAGACATGCAAATGAAAAATCCCAAATGAAAAATATTTACCCTGAATAAGTCAAGCAAAGAAAAAGCAGTTTTAAAGATTGAACTGTCAGCATGTATACATTTTTCCAATCTCCAAGACTAGGATAATAGAAAGCAATCAACTCAGCTTCACTTCTATGTACAGTGGTTTTCACCTTTAGGTTTTAGGTAAAGCAATATATGGTCTGCAAATAATACAAATTAATCTAATCCTTGCTAAAAATAGTTTCCCCAAGAATGTATTTCTAAATATCAAGGAAATAATTGTGTTGATCATGAGATGAACATATATTGTCTTCTAATCTCTAGATTATATGTAAATTTGAAACATTAATTTCAAGAGGTTTTCCATTTTGTTTACAGTTGATTGAGTTAACATTAGATGACAAAGAAAAAAATTCATCATTGCCTTTTTCATACACCAGTGGAAGGTAAGAGAGATGACAAAAGAGCAATCACTGCTGCTACAAAAAGAAAAAAGGAAAAGAAAAAGAAAAGAGGAAGGAAAGAAATTAAGACCTCCAAATATTAATATTTTAGATTTTATTGAAGGGGAAAATTTGAGGACAATTAGCAAAATTCATGCATATTTCTGGTCTAATTAAATACATGACTAAGTAGCTATTAAGGTTGATTTGACATGGTTAATTTAGGTTTAAAAGGCAGCGGACACCTTGTGACACTAGCAAAAGCGTTGCAACTGAAGAGCAAGAATACTTAAAGGGATTTACTCCTCTAACAAGATTTGCCTTAGATCTAACAGACAAACAGGTTCTTCATAAATAGCAAGTTGACAAACTTTACTCAGCATCTGTGAGGAACAAATGGGAACATAGCACTAAAGCCTATTTCTGTGCCATAAGACATTTTATTGCATCTTTCCAAGTGAGTGAGCTATCTTTTTATCTTCCATCCTTTCTTTTCCCCCACCCCACCCCTTCCTTCAGGCCCTATCCTGATAACAGAGCAAGCCCAGCAGATTTATTTATTTCCTTTAAGGGATACTTATGTTTTTCAAGTTCAGACTTCCCTTTTCCTTCAGTTGACTTCAACATACTTTGGATCAGGGCTGCGTGAAGCCTGACAAAATTAAAGCCCTAGATCAGCTCAGTGTAATGGAATGCAATGGTAAAGCTCATGCATACTTGCAAAACAATCGACAGAACTACTCATCTTCAAGTTAAAGTTAGAGATTCAGTAGCCCGTTTATGCATCGAAGAGAAAGTTGGTATCCGGTTTTGGGGCAGCGTTTGGTGCCAAGAAAGAAAATTTGCTTCCTTCCAAGTGTAATGGGGGGGGACGAGGGATGCACAAGGAAACATGGACTATTTTCTAACAGAACGTTTTCACAGGCTCAGTGTTTCCAGCTTTCAAGATAAACCTCTCGACTTTGCTTTGACATTAATTTCTGATAAATGCCTCAGGTTTACCTTGGCATTTAACAAAGCAGCAGGAGACCATTATCCTGTGACAACGCTTTATTCCACTGATACTATCTCTTAATTGGAGAAAATTTCTCTTCATCTGAAAATGTTTGGCAAGGTTCCCCATAAAAACTATGGTATATCTAAGTTGTAAGCTTTAATAAGATGGGGAATAAAATACCCAGAGCAGATGTAGATCAAATCTTTCCTATCAAGTTGCAGAAAACAAGCCCATTGTTGCAGACACCACTGTGAACCCCAGCTTTTAATTATTTATACAAACTACTTACGTGATAGGATACTTGGAAGGATGGTCAGTGCTATAGATAATAATGCAGCTCATTTGTTTGTAAAACAAAGCAAACGGGAACTAATGTCAGTTGTCAGAACAGCAGAAATTATTTTAATTGCTTTTGCACATAAGTGACAGCAGTAGCCTGCCTGTCATAAACAGAAGGAGACACACAACTTAGAGGAAAAAATAGAACTAAAACAGCTGACTTAGATTTGCAAGAGATTTATACTCTAGCTCCCAGGTTCTGTCATTAATCTGCTTTGCTTCTACTTGGTTCTCAGCTAAGAACTTAATAATGTTCTTACCTCCGCACTTGTACTAGGCCCACAAAAGCCAACTGCTCTGTCAATACCGTTAAGTTCAGAGCCAGTGTGGGTATCTCTGCCCGTACAGTGCTGCTTTACTGTATAGGTGCACTTTAAGTCTTCATTCATAAAACTGATACCTCTTTTCTTGATTGCACTGC
>NW_009212734.1:56032-68931 GCF_000690835.1 Fulmarus glacialis | reverse complement strand
CCCGGCTGAAATGGCTGACCCATATGTAAATGCAATAACCAATATAATACCCTGTACAATATTAACATTTTGCGCAGTCCAGCCTCATATTCCATTGCCTCAGTTCTGTATTTTGGAATCACCTTGTGATCAGCTAATATACACGGTCTTTTTCCACTGCTGTTGTCTGCGGAACAGGAGCCTCTTACATATAACAGCTTGAAAGGCACTTGCACTATTCAGTTCTCAGTCCTTCTACTGCAGTTCATAGTCATCTTATTCTACCTGTTTAAAATTATGATCCCTTTTGGTGCTAATAATGCTTTCTCAGCTATGCCTCATCTACAAATTTCATTACCAAGACCTCATTTTTTTTCCCCACCCAAAAATCACTAACAAAACTACTAAATAGATTAGTTTTTAAACATCAAACACCTTGGCATACTCCACTAGCGACTCCCTTACACAAAAACTCCATGCTGTTGTCCCTTTCTTACTCACCATCCATTTCTTCTACTAATCGCAATCTTCTACAGGTTAACTAACCATTTCCCAAGTGGTAGCTTATCAAATGCTTTACTGAAGTCCAAAAAATTAGATCTACTGCCTCTCTATTGTCTAGATTATCGTTTATCTTCAGGAGCAGCCTCCCTCTCGTTCCGTTCAGGGAATGCAATTTTATCAGTGCTCATAAGGAAAGAAGGGCTTTACATCTATGTAACCCCCTTCTGTAATGAAAAACAACATACTTCAAGAAGTATTACTGATAATTATGTACCTGCTGATCAAGAATTGCATCAATAGCTGCATCGAAGCCTGGGCTGGGTTTTGACTAAATATAATAAAATTTTACTCTACATTTCCCAAAGTCCATGCCAAATTTCAGTCTGGAGAAGAAAAAAAGCACACGCCACAACAACTAATTCAATTATTAATCAAACTGATTCTTTTCCAATCTTATTTTCCTTTTTGATGAATCTTTGAACTTCACTTAAAGATCGAAGGATTTTTAATAGACAAACGTGCAAAGGATAGTTGAGAACACATGCATAAATCTCCCAACGACAATTGTCCTTGACCCAAGGACATTATTCTGATGTGAACTGATGATACTTTTCGCTCATGCTGTGTGCCATGTTGCACAAACTATCTACATAGTACCAGCTTCTGGTTCCCAAAACCGGCCCCATTTGCTGGGCTTGGATGAATCAGTAGGAAAAAGCTCTGCCATTCTCTTCTATTGCAGCAACAAGCCCCCTGCCCATTCCTTTCTATCATCAACTACACCTCCCACTGAGAATGATAAGGAGGAATGTGAGGCACTACAAAAGCTACACAGCTGTGCGTGCACGCTGCAGCTCCCCTCTTATTTTGTAAGGGAAAGCAATTCAATACATGGCCTTACATGCAAAAGCAGTGACACTGATAATGTAATAGGTTATTCTGTTTCTTCTGATGTCAGGGACAAGTAGTATATAAATGGAAGTGAATATAGGAATGCAAATATGGAATAGGAAGTCTCCTACAACTACCAGTTGCAGGAAATACATGCCTTAAAGTAAGAGATCTGCCTGGATTAATGGTATTTTTAAATAGCATGGTGGGTTCACATAGCCACCCCAAAGTCTCTACACATATATACTGCTCTTCCTTACCATCTCCCCTTAGAGAGATGGTTAATAACTGCTTTAGCAAAAAAAGTAGTCAATCTTCTGTCCTCCTGTCTCATCTTCCCTTGGTCCTCCAATCTCATCCTCTCTATTTAGAGTTCCTCCTTACAAACAAGGTCATTAAAAAGCTTTGAGCCAGTTGCTCATCTGGTATCTCGATGGATTAGACTGTAAAACAGAGGAGGGATGATGAATATCCTGCTTCCATTTGCTGCTAAATTCAGTTAGTACTACTCTCTGTTGGCCATATTTTACAATATAACATTTAGTAATATCTATACCACTTTAGACTGTACAATACTGTTAGCCTAAGAGTGCCGTGGACATGGTATTTTATAATGAATGAACTGTATTCATAGCCAGAGTCTCAGAGATACAATTTTTCTATTTCAGCTACATTTAACCATCTGGTTTAGTTAATATTCATATTTCAATAATGCTAAAAATGAAAACTACACTTCGCTTATAGGACTTAGCAATAATTTTTTTTTTGTGGAAAGTCTTTGAAATCTCTAACCCCCAAAATACTTCATTCTCTGTCAATTTATAAGCATTTAAATTTGTGATATTACCAATGCTGAGGAGCACAACTTAAATATAAACAGTATAAATCCGTGTTGCCACTGTGGGCATATGCAGCACAAACATCTTATCTAGACCAAAGTTTGTCGACTTAGCACATTGTACTTGATGCTGTGTGTCACCTGTCTCTTGTTTGTCTATAGATTAGCACAAAAATGTCATTGCAAACTAAGTGAATAGGGCACAGACTAAGCACCTGCCACTTTTAAAACTCTTTAGAAGACTCTCTTGTTTATTTTGTAAGCACCCAGGGGTGCAGTTAAATAACTGCATTGAAACAAACAATACTGGTGATTATTAAGGAGGCTTTTCACATGAAAATTCTCTTCAGAAAAAAAAAATGTTTTGCAGATGTAGAGAAGAAAACTGTATCACTAAGAACCACTCAAAATACTTTGGTGGACCAAAACACCTTTATTTTTCTCTTGGCGATCTGCCAAGTTCACTGTCGGTTTGAAAAGAATTCTATAGCTGGAGGCTAAAGCAGAAACTGCAATGATTTAAAAGAGAATTGGCTACAGTAAGCATGATAATGCACCATATCGTTAAAATGCAACTGGCATCTTAGCCTCCCTACAGCTCTTGAAAATGTGCTTACTCCTCAACTATTTACCAAGAAAGGAGCAGAAACAATTGAAATCACACAATATAGAAAAATGTTTAAAGAACTTAGAAAAGAAATACATGCAGAATAATTTGCTGGTAGGGCTGTTAAAATAACGATGCATTATACATGGCCAGATTACAAAGAAAAGCATATGGAAATATATAGCTGAATTTGGTACTATATTCATCTCAGTTAAACATATAGCAAATGAATTAATAATGAAGGTCCACTTACATTTAGAAAATTAAAGCTTTATTTGCAGCTTGCAGATTAAACATTTAAATGTAGTCCTGATAATATTCACATTTTAATGCTTGGAGGATCATCAACTGCTTGGGAAATTAGATTTAGAAAGTCTTTGCACCAAAGCCTTGTGTAGTGGTCTTCTCTGGAAGGCTGTTTGTGCAAGACTAAGATTATTACAGAAAATAGCTGTAGTTTCACAGTGAAGGAAGAGTTCAGAAAGGCCTTCAGCAGTTTCAGATAACAGAATTTGTTATTGAGATGTTGCTTACTCTAATAAGATAATAATATGCAGGCTTGAGTCAGAAAACTGTGCAACTGTGTTTTTCAGGTTCACAGGGAAGAATTTATTTACAACTAGATGCTTAACTTGCAAACTCTGTTGGTAAGATTTCCCTCACAAAATTCAGTTTGACAGATTTCATTTGTTCAATAGTTGTGTCCAGTTTTACAATTAAATAGAGCTACTTCACTCAGCATTTATAAATGACATCAGGTGGCATAGCAACATGATTACAAGTTTCCATCAATTTGTAGAGCTGAGTAAATAATTATCAGTGAATAATTAACTAAACAAAATTAGCCTCTTTTTCTGCTTCCAGCATGTCCACAAGCAGATTGTATTTTCTCAAATGTATTCCTTATTTAAACCACATGGAAACACTCCAGACCCCACAGAACCAGATCTTCAATATGCTATAACTCCATATGAGGTAGATGACTAGACTAAAAGAGATATGCAGGACTTCCCACGGGAAGTGCAAAACAAACAGGGTCAGGAGGGGAAAAAAAAAGTACTACTGAAAAGGGGATTGTGATTTAAATATTTAAGTACTTCAACATTTTCTTTCATCCAGGTCTAAATATATAGGCCTCCTAACACCAAGTAATTGTTAATTATAAAAAAAAAATTGACTGTGCAGAACACTTTAATCAGAAGTCACCAAACAAGGATTTTCAGAGAAGGCTCATGGCTAGAGCTCTCCTGTCAATGGGATAATTAACTCGCTTAAAAACCCCCATCCCAATAGAAAGGAAAGTATGCGCCATAGTTTTTGCCAGATCTTGCAAGAACATTCCCCCAAATCAGCCAGGCCATATTTCTAATACTACAGGTCCAGAAAGCTACCACTTTCTTTGTCATAAGACCACTAAGAAGAAGCCTGGCTGGTAGTAAAATATTTATCATGTCACAAATCTGAGACCAGAAGAGGGTCCTGAACTTTTAGTGACAGCTACAAGCCTGGAACCATCCGTGTGTATCCTTCCTGCAGGAAGTCAAGTGTCCCTAAGTTAGGAACACAGCGTTACTTTACAGCAGTAGTCCTGCAGGACAGGAAGAGGTTGAATGTTTTAGACCCGTCAACTGCATCGGCCAGTTCTTCTTTCTTACAAGCATTTTACTTGGGCACTAGAAGGCAGTGAGACAGCACAGAAGAGACAAAAGACCTCACCTTTCTTTGCAAGAAATGTGCTGGTCACAGAATGGAGGGAAGATAAATCAGTAGGATGTTTTCGTTCCCTATCCTTATTAGAAGAGAAGGACGCAACAAAGAATTTTTAAAATCAGTATATTTTTTTGGCAGCAAATAAAAAAGTAAAGCTACACAAAAAAGGGTTACAAATTCTTCAGTCTATGTAAAAAGTTATTCTCATTATAACATGTAATAGTATTCATAGGTCTACTTTAGCACAAAAGGGAGCAAACATCTAGTTCTGACAAATTTCATTGTTAAGCCTGGCAAATCTAAGAACAAGGTTTAGCTTTCTGTGTTGTTTGCAGGCCTATATCTTACACTGGAACTGTTTCCACGGAAGCTGAGTGACTGTTGGGGAAACTTCCTTAGCTGAAGCAGCAGAGCTGCACTTTGAAATTCAAAGAAAATAGTTCACCATCTTGCTAGGAGACATTCCTTACAACCCTGACCATGTTTCTTACAGCTGGGAATGCATTTGGTGTCTCTGCCACTCATCTCTTCTAGGCTGTTTAGAAAGCAAAAAAACCTGAAACTCTTGTGTACCTGGGTTGCATGTTAGTTGGCACCATATGAAGTTGTCCTTTAGAAGTGGTGGGGTGTTTTTTTAATAAAGCCCCATACATTGTGCCCCATACAGCACAATGTGTAAAGCCTGGGACAAGTTTGCTAAAGCTACAGAGGGCACATTCCAGTAGTAACTTGTCAGCCCCACATAAATAAATGTTCGTTAGCCCTTTCTTGAGATGGATCCAATAATTACCATTCCATCAAAAGGATCCCAGCACAGCTTCCATTGTCAAAACGTTGCCTCACACTCTTTGGTAGATATGTCACTAGGAAATAGGGGTGTACTGTGATTCCCACTTTGCATAACTGAGACACAGAGACTGACCAACTTCTACAAGGGCAGAAGCAGCTCACGGCAAAAGCAAGAATTATATCTGCATTTCTGAGGACTTGACTTGCTCTCCAAGAAGCATGTTTCTCTTTCTAAGCCCTGCAATTTCTTTTTTTAATGGAAAAAATGCCAATATAAAACTGTAAACAGACTTGGTTTCACAGATTTCCTGGATCTCTCTCTGGAATCCAATTACAAACTGAGTGTATATTGCTATGTATGAAAAATATGAAGATGCAGTGATAAAACATCCACTCTGATTTAATTAGTTTTTAGCCACTTCTGGAAAAAAATAATTTCTTTTATTTATTGAGTCAGCTGCTAATGTTACTAAAATGATTCACCTTCCAAGAGACTAATGGTGCTAAATTCACTGCTCTGAGATCTGACAGGAAAAACTGGAAATGGTGACTGTCTCCTTCCCTCAGCATTATCCTAAAAGGTAACACTAGGCTTGATTTTCTTACCTAAGGACCCCTCCACAGTGTAACTGCACAGGTTTGTCTATCTAAACAACCTTTCAGCATGTTTAAGCCAACAGAGGAGACTGCAAAATGTTTTGCTGATGATACTCCCATCTCCTCTATATTAAGCCTGGTTTCTACCATCTGATTGTTTTCATGTTGTCTGACAGATAAACCTGAATGAATACTAACCCTCACTCACTGATTCAGGGTAAGATAACAGCTATTTACCAGATGAAGCACGTAAAGTTTGTGAAGGCAACAACAGCCTCTCAACACCACCTCTTAACAAGGTCTTCTACAATCCACTGTGGCTCTTGCAGCACACTGTGATGTTCCTTTCTGCCTGTACCTGGATCAGAGACTCCATCCAGGTTTCCCTAACCCCATAATGACTTTTTTTTTTTTTTAAAAAAAAACATATGTCACCTGGGGACTTTCTCTGTAGGCCTGCACCTGGAGCTAGCCCCAGGGCACATGTACTCAGCTTGGGAGTGGATCAAGGCAGTACGAACTTGCCTTCTAAAGCACCTGCTTCTTCCTATTTTTTTTTCTGTGGTCAAATGAATGAAAACACTTTTCATGTGCCCTAGCAACCCAGGAACCAGATATCAGAGAGATCTAAGTCTTTGTAACAAGCTGAGATCCATACAGAAACATTTGCTTGCTGCTGCTCCAGAAGTACAGGCATTGTCCTGTTTACTGTGCAAAGCTACATCTGGCAGTTATTTCTATCAAAGCAGTGCTCTCTGTTCAGCAACCCAGCAAAACACTAAAACTGAAGATCTCCAGGGAAAGATCCATTTACTCAGATTAACATATTATTTACTCATCTTTTTTTTCCTTTTTTTTTTCCTCCCCGAAAACCGTTGCATGTAATGCCTCTTTATGCTTTTATGATTTAATGCCTTGTTACTACAGCAATTAGATATCAAACAGAAAATAGTAAGCAAATGTAAGTGCAACAGTCAAATATGTTACAAGTGTTAATGACATTTTCCACAAAATAAAACTACATGCTATTTGGCTACCTTAATTTCTGACACATAGCCTCAACCTAAATAAAGTTTTCATGAAAGTTCAGAACACATTTGTCACACTAGATGCCACAAACCTTTCCTCTTTAATAGAAAAGCATGATTAAGGGATAAGCACATGATTCAGAAGACTTCAGGTTTTCAGGTCTGATACAGACTTGGCTTTTAAGGAAAGAAGACCTGATTTCAGCTGATACAGGTTAAAGTCAATTCCTCAATTTGAGTGGGCTTTGGATTGACAAAATTCCAGTATTCAGTACCCCAAAAGATTTCATGGTAAAAAGCATATAAGGAAAGAAAGCTTAGTTTCCTACAGTCCACAAATGGGAACCTAAAGCACAGAGATTTTTGGGGGGCAGCTCCCTTCATAAGTTCTTAACCTTGCGACCTTAACCACATGCTCTGAACTCAGTTGCTTACATTATTACGTGCCTTTCTGCAAATTCTGTGCACAAACACATCCCCAAGAAAAATCTACAGTTGTTTTTATTGATCATTCATAATATTGATATTTAATAATTTTACATTTCATTGTAATAGAGGATCACCGGATCCTGATAGTGACAGAAATACCTAATGGCATCAGAAATGACCGTTCTGATATAATTTGGCCTGTTAACAAGTAGCCCCCTTAGAAATCATTTAGAACATTATTCTGAAAGAAAGCTGACCACACTTCCCTGAAAAAAAATCAGTGATGTGAAGTTAGAGGTGTGATAGGTTAAACTGTGGTATTTTCATTCCGTGCGCTTTACAACAAATATTAAGAATCATTTCAAAACAGAAAATAAGTTCTGTATCTTTTTAGATGTCTATGGGGAATACATCTATGACAAAACTAACTGGATTTTACCGCAGCTCCTCATAGCAAGCCTGAAACCACTTTCACCAGTAATAAAAAAAGTACACTTTACAAAGATAGCTTAACTATGAGCATATCGGCCGGTACAACATCTGAAATCTAAATGTGTCATTGTAGATTGAGTCGTTTTCTATCTCCACTTAGGTGTTAAAAAACAGCACACACAAACACACAACTGTAGGAATCGAAGAGGGGGTGGGCGAGGAGAAGCAGCAACACACTCAGAATAAACCACAATGATTCAGTAACAGAACCTGACCTCTCCATTCACCTCTCACTGGCATCAGAAAAAAGGTAGATTGGGACAGGTTAAGACGAGGACTTTTTCATCCTTAAGTATCTGAAAATATTCAAAAAACATTTTCTGTCATCTGGAAGCATTATAAAAACACATGTAGAAAACAAGCAGATAATAGCAGCAGATATTTGTTATCTGTTAAACATATGTTTCCATTATGATTTTTAATTAAACATCAGAGAAATGAAATTGTTTGCTGGCTAGAAAGCTGACTCAGGAATGTATGGCTTTGACACAGACTTTCTGAACAACATTTGACAAGTCCCTTACCCTTTCTCAGTCTCAATTTACCCATTCATGAAGTGGGGCCAGTGACATTTAGCTGTGTAACAGGAGTGGCTTACTTGATATTCATTAAAGACTCCAAGATCTGTGAATGGTAGATGTTAAAGTGTTACAGGGTTCTATTATTTCTCAACACCTTCCCTTCAAGTCCTCCTTTTACTGGAGAAGATAACCAAAAAAACTACCAACCAGATATTGCTGTATCTCCTAAGTAAGAAGAGAAGTGTAGTTCTTAGGATGATGTAAGCCCTACAGGACATCAGTACAAAGACACTGATGAAGAGGCCCCTTTCCATTTCACACACACGCCCCCCTTTCACATTAAGTTTTCTTCAAATAATTCCACAAGGCATTTTCCTTATTCACTAGACCAACATGGTTCAACAGACAAATGTAGTTTGTCATTTCTGCTGGACTCTTGTTTATATCCTTTCGAAAAATTTGTTCTAGTCATCTTTTGTGCAAGTTATTTTTTCCTCTACCTTTTTGACTTTCGGTCTACAGGATGAACCACTAGACTCCTAGGAATGAAGATTAAAGCCCTCTTAACTCCCCAGGAATTCAAAGCAAGGACTGTTTCACATACACATATACCCTTTAACACTGTGAGCACCTCACAATGACAACTACGTTTGCCTCATAATCAAGAAATACCAGTACTAAATTCTAAAAACAGCCCTTACCAGCTGATCTGTGTGCAGGATCTGCACTCCGGACCACAGAAAAATCATTATATGATAGAACCGAAAATTGAGTTGTCTGAAGTGGCTGGTTCTCAACCAGAGAGCATCCTTCCTCTCAGTGCCCTGTCTTGCTCTGATTATTTTACACTTTTACTCATCCCAGTCTCTAGCTGCTCCTGCTTCAAATACTTATGAAGCCTGCCCTGGCAAGAGGATTATGCATTGTACAGTCAGCTATTTTTTGTTGATTTGCCAATACACTTGATGCTGTGCAGTTCAAGACTCCCTTATACAAGGGTCTGGCCACACTCAAAAGTAGCCTGGAAGAGCACCCACTTCCTCAGAGATCCCATGGGATTTTCACCTGGAGCATTATACACCTCAGTTTGAATAACGCCTTCCTATTTGGCTGATCTGCCTCTTTTCTAGTATTCAGTTTTGATCTTTAAAAACAAACCACTAGACCAAACTATATAAAGTTATTTTCACTTTTTGCAGTCCTTTCTCGTGGACTTCTGCAATTCTTCCCATGATTTCTGCACTACTTGAGCACGAAGGTTGGGAGGAAGGCTTGCTGAAATCTACACACCTTTAGAGGTCTCAGTGTAGCTTTTGAGGTTAATGGGGTCACCACTAAAGAATCCATCAGGATCATTTTCCACTCAGTTATGTTGGGACAAAGCAAGGTAGCCCTACTAAATTCACTTAGTACCAGCATTTGCTGTCAACTATTGTCACCTAATTGTTTTTT
Organism: Fulmarus glacialis; assembly: GCF_000690835.1. NCBI lineage: Eukaryota > Metazoa > Chordata > Aves > Procellariiformes > Procellariidae > Fulmarus > Fulmarus glacialis. The sequence goes on along the minus strand of NW_009212734.1, from coordinate 59,094 downwards.
TCTGGAAGAAATAAAGCTGTTCATTCAGCAAAAATTCACTGGAGAAAAGGAATACAGTCTTATTCTACTGAGTCAGATGGAGATCAAATTATAAAGCAGCATAGTTCAATTTAGTTCAGATGTTATGGCTAAATACATTTATACCACAAATTTTTATCTATTCTTTTAATAACCCACAGTCTGAACCTCTGTTCTGCTGCTAGAGTTTGGTTCCCCATTATATTCATAGAATATTCCTGGAATCAGCACAAGATGTGCTCAAACATCACTGTAGCTCTTAGAAAACTGCTGTCACCAGTGTACCCAAGCAGCATATGCATTTTTCATGTTATGCAGAAACACATGCCTTCATAGAGGAGATCAACAAGCAGCCCAGGGTGTTAAAAAGAACCAGGGAACAACACTTGAGCAGATGAAGATGCATTCCAATTTTTCTTTCTCTCTTTCAGCCTTCCTTAGTCCAAGACGTATTCCAGATATATATGTAATGCGGAGCAGTTAATACAGAGAGATTGACATGGCACTTATCTGAATGGATACTGAGATTCCAGGATACCTATTGCACTCTAGCTGATAGGAACTTTAGAAGCTCAGAGTCAAAACTGACTTCACAAAACCACAACAGTACATTTCACCTTTGCCAACAGACATTGTGTAAGCTAGCTTATAGTACTGTGCCAAGGGCATTTCATCCAGACTTTTCTATTTCAGCTGAAAGAAAACCCACTATCTGATAAGCTAACATGATGAATGTTCCAAGGACTACACAAATAAGTAGAAAACCCAAGAGTTTCTGAACTAAACTTCCCTCTTTTTTAAATTCCCCCAAGTCAAAATACATTTTGCAAGTCTTATTAACGTATGTATACATACACATTATCCTGCCTATTATGAATTCCCTGAAAATACTGAATATTCAGAACATGAGTTCTATTTTAGTCAATGTTAAATGCCAGCAAGAAAAAACTGCCATCTCTTAAGAAACAAAAAACCAATATTGCACAAACTTATTTGTAAGACATGATCTTAAAAAAATGCTATTATAAAGACAGCTTTTCAAACATTCACTAACTTTCATAAAGAAGTATTATGACTTCAGAAACCATACAAAATGGAAATGAGGCCTTGTATCATCTATTCATTGGTCCTCATTTTTCCAGCAATAAAATTAGGACTCTATTATCATAAATACCGTATAGGTATATTGACACTAAAAAGCACACAAACAACTCAGGAGTCCAGTGTGCTTTGTTCATAGAAGGAGAATAGAGCCCACTATCACTCACTCACCTGAAGAGCAATGAAGAGTATAAAGTGACGTAATTTTTTTTTTAATTCAAACTTTTGATATAGAACTATTTTAAGATCTCCTGAGCACCCTCCCCTCTGTCTTCCTTTAGAGGACTGTACAAAGCACGTACAATTCAAGCATTATTTCTACAGTCACATTCTTTTGACAAAGGAAAAACTCTCTGTGACTAGACAAGTCACTTGTTGGTAAAATATGAGTGATATGTTAAACAGATCTAGGAATGCACTGAGTCAAATTCTAATCTCCCTTTCATGCATTTTAGATAATGCTTTAAAATCAAGTTCAGTTTCTCTACGTCATGGCCTTCCTGAACCTTAGTAATTACAGTACCTCTAAAAGCAATGAAGGGTGAACCACAAAAGATCTGCAGCTACAGCGCTGTTCAGATAAGCATTAAAATTTGACATTTCTAGTCAGCAATTCTCAATTCCTAGAGAATTTCTAGTTGGCTAGAAGTACTGTGATACATAGCCTTACTGTCAGCATTTTAAGTATTTCATGCCTTCGTGCTAAATAAAGTGAATGATGCTTTTTTACCCAAAATTAGAAAGAGAAAGATTGAACTAGGGTTTTACGAACTAAAAGGAAAAAAAAAAAAAAAAAAAGGGCTTAGGAAAAAATGAACTTTTGCTTTTTTCCAAAAAAAAAAAAAAAAAAAAAAAAAAAGATAAAACCACCCCATTGGGCTTCCATCTATTTGAACCAGCTCACCAAGGCCTACTTTAAATATTGAGATACAACATGTTCCTTCGTAGGCCTGGACTGACAATGAAAACCAAGCACAGACTCCTAGAACTGACACTGGCTGCAAGACTTTCAGACAAGAAAAAAAAAAAGGCTACAGCTTGGATAAGAACACAAACTTAGACAAACACATAGAAAAATAAGAAAGGAAAAATGACAGAGAGAAAAATTTACTATGTACTCATTAGAATACTACATGCGATTTTGCAAGCCATATAGCATAGTTCTCAAAACTTGAGGACTTTATTCTGCGGGGGAAATCATTGTGGTTATAGACTTACAAGAAAGTAAGGCTTGTAAACTGGTAAGGCCATTTATTTTTAAATCAGAAAGAGAAAGAAAAGCAAGTGCAAAACAAGAAACCAGTATCCAATAGATTAAGTATTAAAAACATACAAAGCTTCCCGAAAGCAGACAGAAAATCTGCCAAGCTTTTTTCCTATGCTTATTGAATTGAAAGTCAGCATAATCCAGCCTAGAAGGAAGAAGCATTACAGGGACCAGTATAACTTTATAGTGAAAGACTTGTGTTCACAGTGAAACATGACATTTTTAGATCAAATGCCGCCTATCCCCAAAACGTGCTTATCTCAGTGATCATCTCAGCCCCTTCCTTTTTACTCTTTTCCTAGAACTCACTTGCCCCAATTAAAGAGCTTAAATAGAGACTTTAATTTGTCTTACTTTTTCAAGTGCCTTTTGTAATCAGTCTTAATGTAAAAAGGGTGTATGCAAAGTGCTATCTTTCTAGTTCATAGTATTGATATCTGATTTGCACTAGTGCAAGAATTTAATGTGATTCAGAAAAAATAGCAATTCATGCTTGTGACCTTCTGGTAGTCACTCAGAGAAAACCCGAAGCTTGTGCTTACAAACAAGAAATTTATTTTTTCTCAAGGGGACCAAATCCCGATTTCCTTAGAAGTGGTCAGGATTTTTCTTCCTCCAGAACAGCAGGACTCTTAGATGGAAGACTGCTATTCACATCCACCCCAGATGAAGATAA
>NW_009212734.1:10010-56001 GCF_000690835.1 Fulmarus glacialis | reverse complement strand
TATCCTCCACACCCCAGAACAAGAAAAAAAAAAAAAAAAAAAAAAAAAATTTCATTCTTTCATCTTTTAACAAAGTAGAAAGAAATCACTACATGGAAAACACTAAGGCTTTAATTTCTCCAGGCTTTTATTCTTCAAAGATACAGACAGACTTCCATGACTGTAAAGGCAAATTCTGTTCTCCATCACCCCTTACTGAGTGGTTCTTTGGCAGGCTGAGTGGATAAGCTCATCTGAGAGGAGGAATCCAATCCTCTCTTTAGCCAATTTCCTGAAGAAAAGTACCAAGATGAGAAATACTATGTGATGAAAGATTGTATACTACTCTGGACTGATTTGGTTTGAGTTTTATGAACCATAATACATTATGGTTGATTTTCTGACCAATATGAGCTTAATTATATAAAATTGAGCTCAATTACAAAATTAGCAGACCACTAGAACAACTTTAAATATTGCACCAGCAAGAGAAGAGTCTTCCCTGTGTTAACCATCAGCAGGTGCAAAAACTCAACTCATTAACTTCCATTGAAATAACAGCTGTGAAGAAATGTTGAAGAAATTACTTGCTCTACTTCATTAACTAAGCTACAAGATAAAACAAAACCAGAAGACACCTGTTTTTAACTCCAAATGAAATACTTTCATAGATTAAGAGTTAAGATGTCTTCTATTGCATGTCAAAAATACACCACAGTTTATCCTGGCATCTTGTTCACTTCTAGTTAGCATACACCTAGAACCTGCTTAGCATTATAGTATTCCCAGCAATTCATATTTGACATATTTTGACATGTGATGTACAAAAGCTTCTGCCACTTTGGAGCCTGTCTGTCAGCCTCCCCTGCTATTGTCCAAATCCAGTAATCTAAGTTAATGGAAGGGTTTCTTTTCCCTATGTTGAATCACGTAGTCAGCGACCCATCTGCTGAAGTATCCTTAAATTTTACCAAAAAAAAAAACAAACCACCAAAAACAACCACCACAAACCACACAAACAAAAACCCCAACAAAACCAAACTCACTTCTAAATGCTGTACTCTCAACCAATGAAAGTTTTGTTGAAAATACCATGTGTCACAGAAATACATATCATCAGAAAGTGCCTTCTGTACTACAAACAGCACTGTATTAGCTTGATAATGAAATATCAGAGGACAGGTTGATCACACACCAGCTTTATCACACGTTCTAAAAACACTCAATTCAACACTTCACTGCTGGAACTTCTGCCAAATTTGTCATGCCACCGAACAATTATTTATCATGAACAAATAGACAAACCTGAAAGTTCTTTTGAGAAATAGAGTTTTACTGATTAACATCATTAATAGCATTAGTCACACCAGTCAACAGTGTTGACATGTAATACTGTAATAGCAAGAAATAAAAAACCTTAAACTCAAAGAGAGAATTCAGGAACATAGTACAGAGGCTTAGAAGTTAAGCATACCACCTCTCAAAACACATTTAAAGGTTTGGGTAATTCCAAAAAAACCCAGAAGAAGCTAAGAAAAAAAAAAAAACCACTCCAAATATCAGGGATCCAGCTGAATAGAAGGGGAAGAGTTCAGCTGTGTACAATAACTGTTGCACATCTACACTCACCTACAATGTCTCCATCACCACTAATGCAGGCTCATGATTTTTTTTTTTTGTCACAGGATCAGAGCTGTGTTCCCATGGCTACAAAGAAGTTCTGAATTATCTTGGGTCATTAAGGATTCTTTGTGCAGATGATGACATTTGGAAAAGAAGGAGGGCTGACTGAAAGTTTTTAATGGGAAAGTGGCTCTGCTAAAGGAAGACCTCTGTATGGAGACCATGAAGTGAACTATCAAAATAAGGGAGTCATACCTCACAGCACCAATGAGCTCATCAGCAACATTCACAAATTATTTCAGGCCAGGTGTAATGTCCCACAGAGCAAGAATTATTGCCAGATAATAAATCTCAAGTTTCACAAAAAAAATTTGAAGGCAGAGTTGTTGGGTTTTTTTGGTTGAGTTTGTTGGTTTTCGGGGTTGGGGGTAGGGTGTTGTGTGCCACCCACCCCCCCCAGTGCATTTTTTTACAGTCAAAGAATTTCAGGAATCTTAACAGTGTATATTAAACATCAGTCAGGTAAAGACTGAGGATATGACTGTCCTGTTGTTAACTTGTTACTAATTTCTGAAACAAAAATCCACAGAGCTATGCATTACCATTTGGAACAAACCTGAGAAATTTGCCAGTTTCCTGCGTCAAAGACTTCAGAAGATGACAGTGGATATTATCCTCACCTTAACAGTTAGGAATCTTATTGGTAACTTCAAGACCATAGAAACTAACCACTTGGCACGCTATTGGTGGAAACACAAGCAAGAAAGAACATCATCCTTCCTGTATCTCTACACCTCTGTCTGAAGAGAAAATGAAAAGTGAACTTGAAACCAAAGGTGATGTTATTATAGTCATGTGGATAACATAGGTGTTAATTCATCCCTAGAACGCAGCTTACACCACCACAGCAAACAGCATAGTTGCTAGAGATTTCCTGGGAAATGATTAAACTATCCACAAATACTTGAAAAGAAGAAAATCAAGGCTCCAAGCACATTTTCAAAACATCCAAATTCTCAAAGAAGAAAAAAAAAACACAACCAAAGAAAAGACCCAAAAAACTTTCCTGATATTAAACATTTCAGATTTCAATTAGTTTTAATACACTTAACAGTTATTAAGCTACTACACTGGCTTTTTTCATCTTAGGCAAAACATGTAACAAGTCCACTAACTCTATTGCAGATCAAGCCATGGTTATTCTTAGATAACATACCACACAACATCATAATGAAGAACTCATTGTATATAATTAAGAGAGAATAGAAACTGAAAAGGAAAAAAAGAAAAAATTAACATTTATAACCATACTTAAAACAGCTACCTATTAACATTTGTTTTTAATATTTCATATAAAGGCTTGTATATTAAAGAAATTCAAGAGTTTCTAAAGGTTACCTGTATCTTTATTCCACAGCTCTGTTGATGCACTGACGAGCTGGAAGAGCAGGAAACTCAGTCCTGATGAGATACTCCAATACTGCAATAACTTGTCCAGCAGACACTTGTACATAGGTCAGCTCTTCAACAAGTATAAATCCATTGATGCTAGGGTTGCAAGGTCCTGATGGGGCTCCACCGGGTAGACCACACCACAGCTTCTACAGGAAATTACAACATGGCAGGAAATTACTACTTCTTTGATCAGCTGGCAAAAAAAACCCCAACAAACTGCATGTGTCTCCCATCACCTGGAAGACTGCAGTAGCCAGCACTAACAGCCTGACTGGCTGAGACGTCATTACAGATTCTGCCCTTAATAACATACACCTGCAAGGGGAAAGGAGAGCAGGGAGCAAAGAAGATCTGATGCAGCTGTGGTCAACTCTTCAGCTGGTGGTTCCATGCAGGAATCACCTCTGTTTTAGTGTTTGATCACAAATGCCACATGATTCAAACTCCTGAAATCGGCTAAGATCACACAGCCAGTCAATTTTTTTTCCAAGACCTTATTCCAATAGATCTTTATTCCAGGATCAGCTGATCAAATGGGTCTTACATACTGAATCAGCTCTAGTCTTGCAGCACAAAGCCCAAAAACTGTCATGAACACCTCACTGCTCACTGTGGGGGCTTCAAACAAGCAAGAGACTGTGAGCTTATAGGAGATGAAATGTGCACTGCAAGATGAGTTAACAGCAAAGTCACTAACAATGAATATGGAACCATATTCCTAATTTCCTTCTATGATATGACTAAATGTTGCCATCAAACCCTAATTAGTTGGGAAACAAAAGTTATACTATGGTAGATGCTCCTCACAGTAGTAACAACTTCTTCTCTACTGCCCCTGCAAACTAAACCCAGTTTGTAAACCCAAAGGTTCTGCTAAGCAGAACCTTCAGTGCTGCAGTAAAGCAAAGGTGTCTGAGACACAATTAAAAAGCTTTTTAACCTTTTACTGCTTGTTTTTGTGCAACTCCTTGACAATCAAGCACAGGTATTGAGGGCTGGAAGAAAGATTTAATGAAACATGGTCAATCACTTTCTTCTTTCTTTGAATATGTTCAATATACAAAATGTGGAAAATCACTCTTTGAAATTAACCTACTCCCCTGCAATCAAATGTTAGGTTACATTTAACAAATGACCCTTTTCTCCTAAGAGAGTAATCAATATTCATGGTTTTCTTCCCTGTCCTCTGCAACTACTGCCAGAAATCCATTTTATAGAAAACTGAAGAAACAGACATTTACTTAGAAATCCCTAATTCATGCACTTTTTTTCTCCCTCACCACTGTAGTGACTCTTCCCCCGCACTAGCTCAACTGCCAATCTAAGTCAAGGTAAACATTTTCAGTCTTTTCTGAGGCAAAACACAGAGCTCGCCCTGGTCGCTGGCGGCTTCGCGCGCTCCCATCCCTCTTGGGCTTTGGGGTTCGCTCTCCTGCGCTGCCCAGGGGCCTGAGGAACTTCTCCCGCCCCATCCTCAAATAAAGTTTGGCTCTGTGTGGAGAGGGGAGCACACAAACACCCTTGCACATGGCACAAATTCCAGCTCTTTGATTCTCCTGTTTACATCCCGGGCAACCACTTTGCACTGATACAGAACAGACAAGAGCAAAGGAAGAAGCATCACTTGTGAACCGTGGCCAGCTGAAGACGCAGGGCGTGTGTCGGAGCGTTTGGTTGGAGCCCGGTGTCGCCGCCCCGTCCCTGTGAGGAGCGCTCGCGCTTCAGCTCGGAGTTCAGGGACAAGCCTTCCCGAAAGGGAAGCGTCCAAGCGTCCCCCCCGCCCTTTCCCCACAGAGAGCCGGGTCACCCCTCTGCCCGTGCACTAACTGAGCTGAGGGAAGGTCTGGGAGGAGGCCTCGTCCTCCCCACAGACACCGACGGGGCCTGACAGACACCTGGCAGGTGCCAGGGCCTGGCACACTCCCACTCAGTGCCCCCAGCGCCAGCTGACAGTGGGGCTCACCCGCTGTCCCTCCCCAGCACCAGCTGAGAGGACACAGGCCCTGCAGCGGGGCTCGCCCTGCTGCCATGGGTCCCCTCCTCGTAGGTCAGGGCCTGCGCACGCTGAGGCAGACAGTATCCACCAGCTGGTGGGTGCTCCATTTTGCGGTGCTCCCTGCAGCTTCACACTCATCCACGATCAACCTGAGCCCAGCAGCCTCTGAGTCTGCCCCACTACAAAATACCAGAGAATAACAAAATTAAAGCAGCCCCACAGCCTTTAAAAAAAAAAAAAAAAATCACCTTTTTCTCTCAGGGTGGGGTGTGCAGTGTGGCATGTACAGCCCAAATGCCGGTGTGCCAGGGCCTTACTTTGGAAAACCAGGTAGTGTTGTTCATCCTAGTTACTCACTGGATTTATCTTCTTTTAGGTCAGCCAGGCTGAACAGTGCGCTCAGCATGCTGAGATTTATCAAGTTAGCTATTGTAGCTGGACACTTTCCATTCTCTCCGTTAAGTCCATTTACATGAGTGCATTAACATATTTGCAGGCATGCTGAGCACAAGTATCCAGCTCTTTTGCTGATTTCCATCCAATGTTTTTATATAGTTTGCCTGCAAACCCCAGCTGGAGAGGCCTGTCTGTTTTTATTAAAATTCACATGTATCTCAATGGAAATGACTGCATGACCAGCACACCTCTGAGGATCTCTTACGGCAAACCACAGAGCACGGAGAAGAGGTTTTTTCTCCTGCCATTTATAACTTGTTCCAATAAGCTTCTGTTTAGAGGCTAGCCAGCTGAACATCACTATTTGGAAAGTTTTCGTTTTCATAGTTGCTCCAGACTGCTTAACCCACAACAAAAATACAAATACACATCTAGTAGTTCACTATAGCACAAGCACATGTTTTGCCATCACTGACATATCTTTGACTACTGGAAGTGAAATTGCCATAAAAAGGTGAATAATGATAACATGCAATTTTTGTTTAACATCTTTACAAAATAACATCAACAATAATATAGAATTAAATCCGTCCTTTTTCTTTAAATCACATGCTGTTTATAGCAAAACACAACAGATACGATCGATCAGTGAAAGCAATTAAAAAGTAACAGTAAACAAGTAATCTGGTTTGTAAGAAAACCGGGAGTTCATGGAATACATACCTGTGTACAAAACTCAAGCAATTCTGCCCAAACAAAAATAATAAACCACCTGCATGTGCTGTATATGCTTTATGAATAACAAAGATATAGCTATTAGTGTGGTTTACAGGCTATACACCACAGTATTCTTTATAAAAAAATGCTAATTTAGTGTCTCAGCTAGTCCGCAGATGCTTTATTGTATCACGACCATTTAGATTCCACTTTTCTCATGCCACAGTCAGATATTGTGAAAAATCAAGTTCCATTTACAGCATCCATTGTTATCTCACAAAGTAGCACTTCATGCTACTACTGATGTGTTACAGACTATTAACAGTAATTTAGTTTTAAATGCCAGTGCATGCCAAGTGTTCTGGATATGAATACTAACAGAATGAAGTTATGCAGGTGTAGAAAGTTTTTTTAAAAAGGAAAAAAAACCTGCCACACACACCACAACCCACACAGGAAATTACTGCCAGCTCTTTGAGAGAGCACGCAGAGGATGGGACTTGTCTCTTCGCATTTTAGCTCTATAAATTTAGTTATTCCCCCCACTCATCAGTGGAAATGCATTCCCCTCCAGGGATGTCTGAAGATAGCTGCTAACAACCCAGAGGTATTTATACCTCTGCACTGATTATAGGGAGAAATTAAATAATAATTTATGGTAGTTTCTTATCTTACAGATGGACAAGAACATAGCAATGGCATATTACTGATGCCCACAGCTATACATGGTGCTTTACAGGCTGAGACAACCTACAACCAGTACAAAGAGGTCTGCAGCATGATGAGATCTCTGCCTACCAAGCTGGGAATTTTCTCATTCCTGGAACAGCTTCTTCTGCCTGTGTTTAACTGGTGCCTCTCATCTTCCGTTTAGTCTGTTGTAACTCTTTGTTAAAAGTGCTTTTTGTACCCTGTTGACATCCTAGCTAAATGAGTTCATTATCCACATATGTAAGCATATGATAATAATTAATGAACAAAAAAATGCAAAATCAAATAAGTAGACTACCAGAGCTCTCTGGAGGATGAGTGGTCCCATTTAACATCTATTTTTTTAATAAGCAGCCAACTGACTAAACAATACAAAGAAAGAGAGAAGTTCAGACTCTGATGGATGCTTAACTACCTATGAAACCTACTCTTTCCAGTTCTTTCCTGTATGCTTGAAACTTAGATGGGCTGAGAACTGCTCTAGCTAAAGTAGGCCAGTCCCAAGAATTGGACAAAAAACTGTTTATCTTTATAAATAACTAATAAACCTAATTAATTGATTCAGATGGATAATAAACAATAGATGATGCCAAAAAAGTCCCTTTACCACATCCTTCCCTGTTCCCTCTCCCTAGTTCTTTTTCTGTAAGAGCTGCCTCAAAGTGGGGTTTCAGACGGGCAAGATTTCCACAGTGGAACTGCGGGGAGAAGATTAAATATTTGGCCTATGCACCCCCTTTTGCTTTTAGCACTAGAGATTAAAAAAAGTGGGAGGTTATTTTTATTAAGCTGGGAACGCCTTTTGAGAGACTTTGCCAGCACTGAAATGGTTACTGTACATTGAAATAGTTCTTCACCTTTTTGTTCAATGTGAAAGGCAAAAAACCGATGCAAATATGAAGCAATGTGTTTCTGCTAAATAAAAATGTGCACAGCAAAACTAAATCACATACATTGAAGTGTTATTTTGGTTTTATGGAAATGTAATCTGTGTTATGACATTTGCATTTCATATAACTGCTATGGATAACTAATCTTCCAATGCATTGCATACCATTTTGTCACCAAAAAAAGTAATACTGTATCATCTGTTTCCACCTGTACACTAGAATATTCCATGACAAATGTATCAACATCAATTGTATAAATTCACTCAAGAGCCAATGAAAAGTATGAATACATTTAATAGAAAGATTTCTTTTTCCCTTAAACGCTTCACAGCTATTAGAAGATATCATAGCTTGGTAGCAACTAAAAAATTACAACATCAAACAACACAATATATGGATGTTTGTATGCATTCTAAGACTTCTGAATTTTGAGTGAAAATTAAATACATCGGTATAGACTTGCCAATATGGAACCTCAACCAGAACCTTATGAAATTGCATGTTTCCCATTCCCTGCCCAAAATTCATAGTTTCCAGCTCTAAGATAGTTTGCATTGTGCTACGTATTACAAAAAAGTGATATTTAAATACAAGTGAAAATACTAAGTACATTTGGAATTCATTACCCTTTCACTTTTCCTTCTGTGTCCCTTACTTATATTTTTACGTTTTCCTTTTGCTTACCTAAATCATTATCCAACATCCCCAAAGTTTCAATTCTCAACAAATGCCTTTGGAGGAAGTTTTAACAAAGGGGTCATATATGCTTAAACCCAGATTAAGCCCCGATTCCACAACATTAGTACAAACAAAAAGGCCCCAACTCACACATTTTGCAAACCAGTCAAAACCAAGGGGACTCCATAGGAGCACAGAGTGCAAGAGTAAGCCTTGGGATTTATCTCCCAGCCCTTGAAACCACTTTGGCACAAGGAGCAGGACTACTTGCAGTAAAAAACCAACATACTCTGGTAAAGTGCAGTGATGAGGCATGCCGCTTCAAGTAATTCATTGACTTAGCAACAGACTTTTCTTTGACTTTCAATGAGACTTGTACCCTTTAGTTATTAACGGACATTTCAAAAAGGTAAATCTATGCCTAAAATACAGAATGGCCTAACGTACTGAAAATTGCATAACTTACTGAAAATCAAACTAGCAAATGTATGGTCTGGTTATTTCTTAGTGTAATTAAGTAAGGTCAGCTTTAAGTGAGTTTATTTCTTTTCTTGGGAAAATCGTGTTTTCTTATCTGTTCTGAAAGCCAATGCAAACAAGATGTCTGTTCGCTCAAATGTAGCTTTCTGCAATGACATAGCTATATTTGGGATTCTTTTGTGTGCTAGGTTAGAAGGAGAAGCAGCTTTTTAAGCTCAGATGTGTAAATGTCTCCATTTACACCCTAGCTCTGCAAAAATAGGTTTTCGTGCATATTGCAGTCAATATACACACACAAAGGAGAAAAGCTAAATAAAAAATATAATTCTCATATTAGAAAACTGAGTACTTACCTAGTGATAGCAGCTGGAATGAAAATGGCTGAAAGCAATAAAAATCCATTTTACCATTTAGTACAGTTTGTCAGACTAGAGAAATGGGATTGAATTTCAAAGCCACAGGCAAGCTGGCAGAAATCTGTGGTTATGCAGTTGATAGGTTCCCCCCCGCCTTTTTTTTCTTTTTTTTTGTTCCTTATTTACAACTCTTTTGATAAGCCTTCAGCAAGTTACATAGGTTGTTCTAGTTGTATCTCCTTTGACTGGATTAGAATACTTGATGACAGTTTGGATAAGTTTGAGGCAGATGGTTCTTGACATTTTTCATGCCATCAGTTACAAACCATGCAAGGAAACTCTTTCATCCTTTGTTTATCCTTCACTTAGAAGCCACTATAGTAGATCGTTAAACTTTCATTTTTCACAGTGCTGATTAAGGCGTACTACAAGGCAGATGTTATGCAGCACCATTTTTAACAATTTACATTTAGCACCAAAGCTGGCTTTGTACTTGTTCCAGTGGATCAATTCACATTTCAAAAACTTCAAGGTCAACCTCTAAGCATTGCTACTCTCTTGAACAACTAAATGTTTCATAAAGTTTTCCCTATGACTGTAGCACTTAAAAATATGTGCTGGCCACTCTGTTTGCATGTTTATATCTGCCAAAATGAACACAAGAATCTATTGTTCATCTCTGCCACTATTAAATGACAGATACAGTTCTATAAAATCCAAAGACTTCAACTAAATTGAACAAAAGATTACTATTTCAACACATAGTATGCCAAAAAAATTCCTCATTTATTTTCAGTATCAGCATTTCAAAATAACAAATAATTACTATTCAAACAGCAGTTGGACTTAATTTACATCAGGTCAGGCAATAACATTTCATGGATAAAAATGTTTACTGTTTTACTTCACATCTTTATGTGCATTCTTTATTTTATGATTACGTAAATTATACACTTCCTAGCACAAACTCTAATAATAGATATATGTAAACAAAAATGGGTAAAGGCACCTTTAGAGAATGGCAGAATAATGACAATAATGACAAAACACAATAATCCAGAATTCACAGCAACTTCATTTTTAGAGGACTTCATGCTGTATAGAAAACTTTATTTACAGATATTTGAGCTCATCTGTAGGTGATGTAAGTCACCATTTTTTACTGAAAATTATGAAATTGTATATCCATTTTAAGCGGAGTTTATGTCTAGCCAGTCATAGCAGTGGGGTAGAAGGTTTTGTGCTAGTGATGGTTTCACCAATGGACAGTAAAGGGAAAATGAACTTTTGGTAACTGAAGACTCCTTTTAATTCAGACTTTTCAAATAACCAACATAAAACAGAAAAAAGAGTATATGTAACATTTAAAAGCATTTTTTCTTGAATGGATGACAGCTGACCAACATGAATTTTTTAGAAATTATTTTTCAAAAAAAATTGGGGATTTTCTATGCTTTTGTGTCTCTTTTTTTTTTTTTTAAATTAAGCTGTAGCAATGTCTTATTAATTATTATTGTCGTGAAGTTCTGCAGCAAAGATTAGCAGATTGAATTATAATTTCATCCTCTGATACCTCCTGATCCTCATCACACCCTTTTCTTATGCTCAATTTATTCTATTTTTTTTTACCCTCAATCTGTGCCATAAGGACTTTTCTATCCTAGTCCTAACTCCCTCAAGACTTCCCATCTGTTACTACTACTTCACCCTTTACATCTAAAACTATTTCATATCTGTATCTCTACCCATTATTCTATTAAATTAATGTTCAGGCTTTTCTCAAATTAAAAATGGGTTTCATCTGAGTAATTCACTTGAGTAATGACCGGAAGTCAATGAAATCTTGTTCTTGGATAAACATCTATGCCATGGAAAAAATACTAGATACAAATCTATCATGAAAAATATTTTCTGCTCTGATCCTACGAAATCTTAATTTCAGTAGTACCTGGGAATGCTTTCATTTCACTTGAAGAATTACAGACACTATAGCTGTCAGTCATGCTAATGAAAACATGGGGAATACACAGATAACACATGGTCACAAGTCTTTGCTGCAGAAACCATCCTTATAAAGAAAAAGCTACTGAATCTCAAAAAAGGTTTGAAATGGTACTGGCTTGAGTTATGTATCTGTCTTAGATTTGATACTTTTCCCACCTAAACCCAATCTATACTTATAAAAACTTGTTTATAAAACCTTGAGCAAATAGGCTCAGAGTAATGATGACTGTGTCATTCAGGAATGTGTAATGGCCTTGCAAAAGCACTGCCACAGACATTGTCTTCCTTTTCAATAGCTGTATCAGCAAAAATAAATACAGAAGGTGTATGCAAGTGGGAAATGGTGGATTTCATCTTTTTTTGTTGTTATATTATTATCCTGGCTTACAACAGTATTTATCATACTACAGTTTGATTTGCAATAATTTATGTTTACCTTTTATCTTCTTAGAAGAAAAGAGTATCAGCCCTCCAAGGATAATGGAGAAGCGATGTTATTTAATTATTCCAAACTATCTTGTGCTTTGGTACACAGAAGATAACAGTCAACATACTGCTACAAGTTTGCTGATATGCAAGCTGTGGTCAGGATAAAATATTTAACAGCAGAAAAATACACTTTATAGTGCAGCTGCTATAATGGGATTTTAAATAAGGACAAACAATTCTGTTTACTCTCTGTTTTGAAAATGTGTACGAAACTAACTACATTCATCCATAGATTAACCTGATAACATCTGAAGATAGGTGGATGGTGGAACTTGACCGTTTAACATACACACACCAAAGAGGTGCAGGAGAGAGAGGAAGCCCATGCAGGTAACTGAGCAGCAACACCATCCACACATATAAAAAAGAACTGATGTTATCATGGAAACTGTGAAAGTAAAGCTTAAAGAGATTGCGCTATCATAGTGCCCCAAGGTTCATCTCCAGACTCAGCATAGCTTCCTGTATAGAGTTACTTGTATTTGAATGTTTGGGAACAGAAAAAGAATAAGGAAAAAAAAAAAAAACCAAAAAAAAGAATAACATGGGCCAGATCCTTGTAAACTGGCATCGCTCCATGGAAGCAAATGCAGCAGTGCCAGCTTGTGCCAGCTGAAGATCTGACATTACATGGAAAAATCCTGAGGCACCTGCAGTTCTGTGAGGGTGAATAATTTATGAATACATGAAATGTTCTGAATAACATATTTCTGAATATTTTTCCATTATTCACTCCATCCTAATTCTTTCACAGACCATGTTCTTTAAACCCGTTTATTACAAGCTCACTGTAGAATTGTGACAATGACAATTATTTGGCCAATCCCCACCCGTTTCAGTTTCCTTGACTACTGCAGTTTTACTGGGAGGTGAACAGAGGTGACTATTTTAGTGTATTCTTCTTCCGGCAGTTCTTAGAAAGTGATAGACAAAGGACAGACAGGTAATCCTTCTTGATTAAGAGGACAGATACAGTCTCTGCTGGCTTCGCTAATTGCTTTGGCTGCACTATAAATGTTATTTCAGCCTTTTCTCAAATCTACATTCCATTTTAGACCTAGCACCCATTCAATATTAGATAAGTTTCTCAACTCTGTTAACAAGTCAGATAAGGTGAAGGCAGAAGGCTAGGTATAACATGCCTCTAACTGAGCACCTCAGTAAAATCCTTCTCTTAGGATCCCATATGCAAGCCTAGAGATCAATAACAGAAAAAACAGTACCCAGCACTACTCCAAAATTGATGGTTTTTAGCAGGAAGATCTACCTCCTGTCTGTGCTAAGGAGCTGGTTCGCTGTCTGCCAGTGAAAGCATCATACATCCAGCCTGGCCTTCACAGATAAGGAGTTCACACCCCGAGTTCACAGCTCATCAGCTACAGAATTTCTCAGCACTGGCTGATTCTGGCAAAGCCTGGGCATTCATCCCCTCCCGGTACAACTCCTCTACAAGAATACTGCTCAGGCTGATCTTACCTGAAAAACATCCGAGAAACTCACCACAGAGCAGAAATAGCTTATTGCATTTCCAGATGCACAGAGATAAAACACAGTGTGGTTCCAGACATGAATGCATATATGCAAAACTCTACTGCAGCAAAAACATTCTGGTAGCAACATTTTCATACAGTTCCTACATGTAAATGTCTTTCTGGATGTCTGCAACAGAAATGAAACATGATCTGAAGCTTCTTGAGACAGCCAGCGTCCAAACTGATGCCTCCTGTAGTGGATTTACTATCTCTAGTCCAAACCTGAGCAGCTTCCTAGACTCCCTCTGTTCTGCTCTCACCCCTCCTGAAGTTAGTGTGAACAGAGTTCGTGTTGGTACCTGCACCCCTACCATAAACGTCCTGTGTGATCTGCATGTTGGGAACATACACAAACATGTAGCAGAACAAAAAGTTTACATGGGCCTTGTGAATCCTAATCCAGCCCCTTAAGCAGAAACCTTTTTTCCTATTGCCTACTTTTCATCAAGAAATTCTGTGTCATATGTACACCTTTACCAACAATGTTAGAGGAGCTGTGCTCTCCTTGCACATGCACAATTTCCCATTAGTCTTCCTGAGATTTACGCATGCATCCCAAGAGGAGAATAGCCCTCTATGAAGGTTTTAACAATCAGAACAATGAAGCATTGTGCATCAGACTGTTAAAAATGTTTCTAAACACTGTGTTCAATACACACTACTTGATTTCCAAAGCTACTCTGGACAGAAATGATTTAGAAAACAACTCACAAGTAAACTAAAGCTCTTCTAATAAAACAAATATTTCACAGTTCATTTAATCTAAGATATTGAAAAGAACTGCCAGTACTCAGGTACGTGACCTGCAGCACAGAACTTTATTGCTTTCTCCACCAGGGATTAGAAATGTTTGGAGTAAAACAGATGCTGCTAGGCAGGGCTTCCTTTAACGTAACAGTCATATCCCAGGACCACTGATCCTTCCCCAAGAAGTAGATAAAAACAACAGGGGAATTGAGTTCAAGAAGATTTCACATCTTTTTGGCTTTCATCTATCGCATTAGAGAACAAATTCAAAATTCACAACTAAATGAGTGAAATAATTTAAAGCATTTGCATGTGGTAAAGTACATTAAGAGCTTTAAATTTTTCTCATAATGTTTTTTTCCTATGGGAAGTGTTTTATTCTACAAGACACTTTCCTTTGTTGGTGCGCTTCACTCTCTCCCCTTTCTTACAAAAACTTTTCCCTCTCACCATTTGTCCTCACATATCCCTCAATCTCCCCTTCTCTTCCATTCTGTGCTTATTCAAATGGTGCAAAAGAGTGTAGTTACGGTGGTCAGTCTGCAAATAGAGACATGGATAATATTCACAACAGGTGAAGTTCACATCATGCAGACAACACATGCAAGGCCTATGCCCAGGACATTTTGTGCTGTGTGGCCAGTTATGACTAAATAGAGATTACACTAACCAGATGTGTAAATTTGCTTTCAACAAACAGATTTTTCAGGGAATAGTGTAGTTGGGTGTTCTTACTGCATGCTGTAATCTATTTCACATTCTAACGTGTTAATAAAAAACGAATTATATCCAAGGAACTACATCTCTTCTGTATTAATCTTAACAAGCCAATAATTTATCAAAGTTCTGCAACTCTAACGTCTAGATGAACTGACACTTTTGCAGCCTGAAATAACTAACACATTGCCAAGGAAAAGAAAGTTAGTCAAATTAAGTATCACTCAATTAAAAGTTTAAACTGATTCTAATTACCAGCATCAAAGCTGTCTGTTGTTTAAGTACATAAACTGCAGAAGGTCAATGCCAGCCAAACACATGACACCTAAAGAAGGAGCAGATCCACAGTGGGACCTTTTTGTTATATTAATCTCCAGGGACTGCTTGGAAAGCTCTTGAGGAAGGCTGGAGGAAGGGTGTTCTCATGGAAAATGCAGCAGCATATTCCAAAAATAGTTGTAATAATGGTGAAACTCCTGAGGCTCTCATCATCCCCAAATAAAAGATTAAGACCAAAAACATGCCTCTCTCACTATTCTTCAACAGCACTAAGCCTGGCCACAGAATTAACTCCATCTGAAGTAGACTCAAAGGCTGTTGCTGTTACTTGGTCATTGTCTTTTAATCAAAGATAATTTGATGAGTGAAATTATATTAAAAAAATAATCCAATAAAACCTAGTTCTCCGAACTCACGGGGAAATTTAATTCCAATTGAAATAAATGGGATTTATGTGCCTAAGTGCCCTTGGGACTTTAAATCTTAGTATATATTTTACTACCATGTAATAATCAATAGTTCTCAAGGTGGGAGGACTAGATCCCTTATGAAGATGAGGGTACTTTTTAACAGATGTCTCTAAGGAGATTGGAAAAGGATTATTTGCTTTCTTATAGATCATCAGAAAAATATTAAAAGTTAAATCAGTTTAACTTTTATAAATACATGTCAACAAGTATTATCAAAGCGACAACCATTGATTTATTCATCTGTTTTTCAGATATAGTGATTGAGCAAATCTGTCTTGCTAGAAGATTCACAGATAAACATCCATTCACAGCATATACTGTCATGAGGTAGGCTACATTAGCTCTTATATTGAGAAAAAACAGTGGAAATTCCATAAGGCATTAATAATGCATGGTCCTAAGAAAAGAATCAAGTAAAATTGATATTTTTTTCACATTATTTTAAATACATATTTCTAGGGATAAAAACTGGGAAAAAAAAGGAATATAAAATTACATTAGGCACAAGCATAAAGTTTTTCTTTACATAGACTTTGCATATAATTTTTTAGTTTTTATTATTTGGTATAATTGCATGATCACATGTGTAAAATACTAGGATATTTCAGTAATTAATGTAATGTAAACCAAGAATAAAAGAAGACCTTGGAGTTGCTAGCTCAGTAGCTTGCTTTTTGCAAACTTAATCATGTTCCATGTATTGTCTTATTTAAAAGAATAAAAAATTATTTAATTGAGAAAATACTTTATTTTTCTAGACACATTTTACCTTATTATTTGCACAGAACTCTAAGTATTCAGCAGCTTGGGGCTAGATTTTCAAGTACTTAGTATCAGGAGTGCACTTTCTGACAAATATGGCAGCTCTAAGTGAGAGTTCAAGTCTTTTGAAAATCAGGTCTTCACCTACTTATAAGTATTTCTTTTGTTGGACTTTCCACTAAGTCCTTTCAGTTTGAGTACCAGCCCCCTACATTATTTTGAAAGCAGTGAGTTGGCATATTTCTCTTTCGTACGCATACACACAAACACTACACTGCCTTTGGAGATGGTTCCGGTTAGTAATTAATCAGAAATTACATACATCCGTTAGTAGCAGAACATCTAAACAAAAGGAAACCAAACAAACAGAGCAGACTGTTTAGGAAAACCTTAAGAACTCAACCTGGGCTTTCGCCTGCCCCAGCTGGCAGAAGGGATCTAGGTCAGGCATGTTCATAAATACCAGCTTTTAAAAGAAATCTGTTTTCCCTACGGTAAAATTAATTTGAAGAAAAGGTCTATCTCAAGATAAAAGAGATCATCTTCGGTTTCTACTTTGCAAAAGCTTTGGAAAGAAGGAATTTATTGTATTGAGTTAAAAGCAAAAGCAACTACCACACCATACAGTCAACTTCTGATAAAGCAGCTTGCTTACAAAATAGCCTATAAATGCAGTATGTAAGCAGGTATATAATATTCACAAGTTTGTAAATAATGGATTAGTTACACTAACTTAAAGCAAATTTGATGAAAGAAAACCAGTAGGCTTTGGACTTCACTTAAATATATCCACCTAACGTGAGTAATTCACTCCAATTTGCTCCACTAGCAAGGTGATGAGAAGAAAATGGTAGTCACCAACATGACAGGAGTTCTTTTATAGTGTCCATTTCCAAAGAAACCAAACTGAAATTCTGTCTTCAGTTAAAAAATAAAAGGCAGGGTTCAGACTTCAAAGTGTCCAGCTTTTTCTAGAAAAAGGACAGAAGAAAGTCATCATTTTTATGCTAACAAAGGTAGAAATAATGCGTTTTTTCTCTCATCTTCACATAAAGACACAGCCACTGTTGGTCCTATTGTGGATTTAACCTACATTTTGAAAGCTGGACCAGTTCCATACTTACAAATAACCACTGCTCTTATCCCAAAAAATCTGCACCAGTTTTCTCTCTGCATAGCTCTTGGCGTGAGATGGTCATGGAAAGAAAGAGCGTTACCTTACTTCTTCCTACAGTAGCTCTTGACTAACCTGTCTTATAAAGCTATTCAGTATTTCTAAGTTACCTAGCTTTTCTTCCTCCTAGGCTGTAAGAGCCATGGTTACAATACAGAGTATTATTTTTACACAGCTTGCCTGATTTTCTCTTTTATTAGTTTCAAAAGAATAAAACAGAGCACTGGCGAGGAAAATCTGTTCTTTTTTAAATACCTGCCCCCTTACACTTCACACGCTTGTGGCTTTGCAGTATTATTAGTGCTCAGTTTTGAGTTGGGCAGTGTTGGGGCAAGTGTGACCATAAATTTTCTCGTGACAATATAAATGCCTTTCTACATGATTGCTATTCCTTAGCAATTATCTTTGCTAATCGATATTTTGCAGTCTTTGGATGCAAGGCCCACATGAAGTTCTAGTTGTCATACTGTAGACCTAAGATGCTCTCATTGGTAATCATCAAGACGCAGCAATATGTCTTATAGGAAAGTAGAGACAGGTCAGGGATTCTTAGTGTGTTCTGATCTGACCAAGTTCAATGTGTGGAGTTGGCAGGTGATTTACATTGACTTCCCACACATTCAGTATTGCAACAATTCGCAGTTAACCCAAGCACCGTTCCCTAAAAAGCTGTCATTTTAATTGTGATCAAGTTATCTGAATAACATTTAATATCTACAGATTGCCAAACTCTAGCTATGCACAGACTATGATCTCCAAATAATTTCCTGGTTTACTATAGTTTCTAAAATGCCGTGTTTGATGGTCACGTACAGTGATCTTACACAAGTCTGAAGAATACAGACGATTTTTTAATAATTCTAATGTGAATGCAGTCCAATACCCTGTCTCCATCCTGTCTTGATCTGCGCCAGACGGTACACGAAAAGCAGGACTCCATGACATGTCTCCTGAGGAGATGCCTATTTTAACAGAAGATGAGAAAACAAAAGAAAGGGAGCCACAGCCTTGTATTTTCCAAAGTTCTGCGGTAGAGAAGTCTTTTAGAGATTTGCAGGAATTAATATGCTCTTGGTCAACCAGATGAAGTATGTACACAGTGGAGGATTAGGCCTGCTGACGACTCCTCACGGGATGGAAAAAGAAAACAGTACTAAGATGTTCTATGCTTAGGCAACAATTAGGAAGACATTTCCCTCACATTCTTCTCTGAACTACTTCTATCCCGAGCTTTGGTAATTTGGAATAGCTCCAAATTCCAAATCTCAGTGGAACAGCACTGAATTATACCATCTACCTATTACTTAAGAACTCCAGCATTAGATATTGATAAATCCATGGTAAATAGCTAGCTTTTTTATGTATCTTACTTCTCTCCATGGATGGGTTACTAACATAAAATACTCAAGCTATTTAAGATGGAAACAGGTATTTGTAAATTGTTTGCCCAAAATACAAGCATAGGTTTTGAAACGCTTAGCGTTAGACACCTGATGCTCGATATTCTGCAAATCAGTTAGGCACATACCGCATATACGTATTCCATGAATCATGTTTAAGTAACAACTCTGACCATTTCTTACCATTAGCATAAAATGCTCCAAATTGCTTGTCAGTTGGTGAAGTATTTAAAATATTCAGTAAACGACTAGCAAATTGTTACTAATGCTGTATGTCAAATAAAATTGCGCTATGAAACAGGAAAAAATGTTATACTTAAGCTGCCAAGTGTTTCACATGTAGAGATGAACTTTCTTTTACCTTTTTTATTTTACCAGAAAGAACTGTCCGTCTCATACAAAAAAATGTAGAGCTTTTCTTTATTTCATTATAGTACAGCAGCTTTTATCACCCATTGGACTAGATTCTGTAAATGGTGGGGCCAGTAATAGGTCAAATTAAGTTCTCAGATTACTAGACAGGTTAGTCAGGCACTTCCCAGTTACATCTTTGGGTTAATGTTTCCTATATTGTACCAAGGGATATGACTAAGACTTATCGCATTTAATTTCAATTTGTAATTTTCTTTGAATGGATATTTAAATATGTTTTTCTCCTGCTAAGAACATTTGCATTAGGAGTTCCTTCCAATTGCTCATAAAACTTTTATGTATCTTTTTATTAAAAAAAAAAAAAGTTACGAATTTTCAGTAGAGTTACTGGGCCAAATTTATCTCTGATGTAAATCTGGATAAATGGATTTACAGCAACACCAATGGTCCACAGTGGTGTTTTACTTAGCCCTATATATGCTTTGTCTCTCAATTGTATTCATCTTTCTACGGAACACCACTAATAAGGATACTGCTTTTTTATGTTTTAAAGGTATTTGAAGGCCTCTGGAAAGAAGAGGCAGTTATAATAGGAATTAATCTTCCATTGCTATTAATGACTATATTTAGAGATATACAATCATACGAGCACACCTACCATATATGTATAGAGACAGGAAGTATCACAGGACTGAGTAAAACCTTGCAAAGTACACAAATTAGCATACTTATGCAAAGCTGCAATATGGTGCAATTTAAGACACGGCCAATAGTGGGGGCTAATGCTAATAAACAAGAGTTTATTAAAAATAGCAGGAAATGAATACGAATATGCAACTATTATTCAAACGGAAGTAATAAAAGCTTTATTTTGAAGGATGCCTTGATATAAACACTCTGGGATTTCCCTTAAAAGAGATCTTGCCTTCTCCTTTCCTTTAATTATATTTGGGTTAGAGTGAGACAGCCTTCATATAACATCTGCTGGCAGCTTTATATGCAGTTGTGGTCACATGCATTATTTGATGTGTGTTTGCAGAAAGTACTACATATTCCCCAAGTTTCAACTTGATTTAGCCTACCCAGCTCAGCCATCAGTACCACTCAAGACAGTGGCATCAGTCTCCACGTAGACTATATAAGCTCACTGCACATTGGGCATTTACGCATGTACAGACATATCAAAACAGATTTTCCATAGCAATTTCAGTTTAAAATCCTTGTACTTCTTAGAGGAAAAAAACAAAAACCAAACAGGAATTTCATCAACATACCGACTTCATGCTTAGGCTACTGCACAGGGATACACTAGCTCTCCTGCCACAGACTTTCTAGTGACCTTAGTAGTTTAAACAATTCCCCTGCACCTCATTCTCCACATGTAAAGAGAGAGATGTGTCTGATTTCATTCTTTTTCTGACTTACCTGTTTATTTCAGAGCAGTAAAAAAGATGCGTCAAAACCATAGATTTCAGGCAACTTTACTCTGTCAGGTATGGAAGAAAGATAATTAATAATCAAAATATCTATACGGTCTGATATTTCAGTATATTAGAAAGGCTTCTCAGTTCTATTGTGATTAAAAGAAGGACAAAACAACACCCGTAAAATTCTAATGAGAGAATAACAGACTCAGAGAGATTTTCAGAGGAGCCTGAAGAATGACACCTCTATTAAAAGAGATTTTTTTTTTTTTTTTAAAACAACACTAGCATGAAAATCGACCCAGCCTGTCCCCCACTTCCAAATAATTCTCATTTCCTTTTGCAACCTACTGGCTAGTGCCATCTTGCCGTATTTACAAACTCCATACTGAATATTAAAAAACCATTCAAAAAAGTTCATATTCCAATTTCAGCGGCTGGAAAGTGTAACTTAAATTGCCTTCCAAACCCTTCTTGCGTCTGTAGGCAAATTAAACTAAACTTCCGGGAAACCTGTCTCCTGAATGCTGTTGTTCAGAGTATGAAGTAGGTCTGAGGCTGGAGCAGGGATGGGGTATATTCCATTTGCATAAGGAAGATAGCTCCTTTGTAAACATTGATACAGAATGGCAAGTCTAGCAATGACTTTTTCCCCCCTAAACTCTCTCCCCTCTGACTTACACATCCTTGTAATATATACTGCTGTTTTGACTTGAGCTATGCACCCAAATAGATTATTTGTGGAGTATTTGTGATGCATAGATCTATTATGCACAGCTATCAGAGGTCAAACAGAGAGCAATTCTATACCTCTGATGTCAGCCTGAACAGAAGCATTGTTCCTGGCAGTGACAGGAAAAAGGCACCACATCCAAATTACTGAAAGCCTTCTCATGGCAGAAGAAAAAGCTGTCAGTTTAACAGCTGAACACAGAAGGTTCAACCAGTATATATCCTTCTCATTCAAGTAACGTGAAACCCTAGAAGAAAAAGAAAGAAAAGAAAAAAAAAAGCTGGAACTGTGTCAGATTTTTTAAGTTGGAAAAGCTCTTGTCAATGCTGAACAAAGAAAACCAGCCATTTGTGTTGCCAAGACAGTGTTACTGAATTACAAAATAAAAGAGAAAGAGGGAGCCTCGATATAAATATATAACGTGCGTGTCTGTATATGTGTGTACCGAAAGAGAAAATATTCTAAATTTACTATAGTTTCATATTTACACTGCATAGTAGGATGCAAACTGTGTGAATTGAATGAATATTAACATGCACACTCATACATAGGTATATGCTGATGTATAGTAAATCTATAAAATTTGTCCCCGATGTATATTTCCCTCTTCTGTGTCTCATTACTCAAAACAAAAATAGCTCTGTCTAATTACCAGACTCATATCTTATTCATGCTCAGTGTGTGTTCCTTGAATAGCATCCCCAAACTCCACACACTGTACCTAAAGAGCAGGGGGATATCCTCCTGCTTGGGGTGAATGACCCTTTCACGCACCTTTGACAAAACAGTCCTCAGCATATTAACAGCTATCTAATAATGACACAAGAAAAGTATCTTATGACTCCGGGCTATATGAAATAAAGGTGTAGGCTGTGTCCAGCCCTGAGGCCACAATCCCCTTACCTTTCCTCTAGAACAAAGTATTACTCAGTGCAAGGGAAAGATGTTTGGAACTACAGCAATGATAAGTACCAAATCTTCACTTTTCTCTCTCGGAGTTTTAAAATGTACACTGGATGAAGAGCGAGCCTTTATAAAAGCTAAGTATGTCATCCAGCTTACAGGCTATATTTCATTTTCTAATGCATAAGTAAGAGAGATTTAAAATGCCAGTAAATAGTTCTAACCCAGCTACATCACACAAGTGAAGCATTAGATGGGGAATGTGCACGCATCTGTCACCTCATCTGCCACATGGTCCTTGAAGAAATATCAGTCCTGATACGTGCTTTACTAGTTTTGTTTTCCACTGCAGAGTATAAGCAGTTTTAAAAGTGATGCTAATTTTTAGCAGAAGAACCATGAGAAGTAGTATGAGAAGACAGGTGTACACAGTCACAGGATGAATTCAGAATATTAATACATTACTCTCTGACAACATTAAAGAAAGCATTGACTTTCATTTCATTCCTGTGGATTGCTGTTGCTTTTTTGTTATTACAAAGCAAAAATAGATCATATTTGCTGATTAGAAGTTCCCATGCTCTTCTTATTTATCTCACACTTGAAGTCATAACACTCAGCTTGTGACAACATAATTGTCTCCATAGAAACTAATTGAGTTCTCACGAAATAGAGCATTTGCACAATATTTGGACCCTGTTTACTGAAAACCTAGTAAATGCATGTACCGCACAAACTGTCACCACTGGCAGATTTCATAGAAACCTACGAACCATTTTAGTAGGAATTTATTAAAACAGTACTGTTTTCCACCTCTAACCAGCCAAAAATAAATCAATCATTACATTAGGGCCAAGTAAACTTTGTAGCTGTTCAGCACCAAGATGGATGCCTCAGTGTTTTTTTTATGCTCAGAGGTAGCTATGTTCAACCTAAACCGTGCATTAGGTCTCTGATTACTGTGAATTGTTGACACATGACACTGACTCACAAACCAAAGAAAACTCTGTGAATACTGTTTACAGTATAAAATGGATTCTGCAGTTAAGCTACTACTACCTTTATTTTTCTTATGTTTCTAATTTAAAACCTTTAATCATCGTTGAGGATCTCTTTAGGCTCAGCTTTGACATCAAACTAGATTCCCAAAACCTCCTCAAATAAACAATTTTTATAAAAGCCTTTAGGAAAGGGTGGACTTTTTTTTTTTTTTGACTGCAACAAATATTAAAATGGGGCTGTATTCTTTTGTTGCATCAATACCTGGAATTGCTTTTGTACATAACAGTAAGTGGGATACATCTTGCTTAACTTCATTCTTTAGGCTCCCTTTGCAGTTAACAGAAATCAATAGGTACTGCCAGATAACGAGTCAACCCACATACTCAAAACGAGTATCTAAGAATAAGGTGTGGTCTGGAAATGAAGTCAATGCCAAAATTCTAATTAGCCTCAAAACTACAGCAGACCCCCCTGCACCGCTGCCCTATGCGGTCACCCTGCCCATGCAGCTGTGCACCACGGTCCACGGGCTGAAGAGGGGAGGGCATTGCTCACTGATATTTCCAGTGTTTTAGAAAGGTGAATGCAAGACGAATCTAGTGAAACTCTTCCCAAACACATCATCTAAATTTTTCATTATCTCTAATGGGTAACTCGTTGCTATGTCTCTCAATAGAAAAATGTATCTGACAGCTTTTAGGGTGGGGGGTGTGTCTTTTGTTTTGTCAGACTGTGCAAAAGAAGGACAAATAAGGAAAAACAGAATTCTTGAGCATCTGATGATCAGTACAACCTGAATACCTCAGGACTAGCCCACTTATATGTATGATACTACTATATAATGCTGTCTTAGACACTTGCCAGAAAAGAAACAGATGGTGCCAATAAAAGGCAAAAAAGAACTTCATTCTTCCATAACAAGGCAATAAAAACCAACATAATATAATTATTTTCCATAAGTCAGGTCTTAACACATAGAGGACAAAAGGTGAAAAAACTGAAAAAAAAAATAAACCTTTTTCTTTTGTTCCAAAGCTTTGATGTCATCGCTGTTGTTTTCTGAAAAGGAGCTTGCAAAACTTTATAAATCCTTTTTTGCCTTTAGGTTGCTCTGCTTAGGAATTTAAAAAGGATGTCAGTGTAGGGTTACAGACCAGATTACAATTCTCTTTGCTGCCAGGTGTATGTGGGCTGGAGGAATAAATAAGCTGCATGGCGATGAAGTTTGTAGTTATCTCTTTTCCCATATATTGACAGAATACATTTCACAATGCACTGAGTGGGGTTTTTTTCTTTCTCTCCCTGCATCCTCCCTCTTCCAGCCCCAGGATCCCTTGGGTATGTGAATATTTTTCTTCCTCTCTCTTGTTTCCCCATTCTGGCTTGCAAGCTTATCCCGCACACCTGCGAGAGCAGGAGCTTTCAGTCACAAAGGGCTGCCAAAGCTCTCATGTCAAGGAGGAGACGTAATTTGGAGCATCTTTTTCAGCTTCATTAATAACAAAACACCTGTGAGCCAGGGAGTTTAAGAAATTGTGTCTTCATCATTTATGAATCTTCCTCCCTGCTGTGGCACTTATCTCTTTGCCAGCTCAACCTGGCACAATTCCTCAGCATCCAAAATTAAAAAAGAAAAAAAAAAAAAAACCTTTTGTCTCCAGTGAAAGCAGTGTGGATGGAGAAGGCAGGATGCTGGGAGAAAACAGCACCAGGAGCTGAAAGCCTAACCCTGCTAGAGCTGCTAAGAGTGACAAGCCTTGACATTGCTTCATATTTATTCTCAGTTTGTCACTGATTTTTTGTTGTTGTTGTTTTTTAGTTTTAAGAAAAATAACGGCCAAGGAAAAATATAATCCTAATGATTCAAGTAGTGACATTAAAGCTGCTCCTCTCCTCCACACTCCCACAGCAAACTTACCATAGTCCATTGAATTTTTATTTTTATTGATTAATAAAATAGCTGTGGCAAAGGCAGAGAACAGCTTCTAAGCTCATCTTTCCATAATAAGTTGCTAAAGAGAAGAACTGCTATTAACACATGCTTGCCATGAAAGGTTAGACCCTATCAAAAAGATTTATTTTTTAAATCATTGTTTTTACCAGGAAGTTTCAAGGAACACTCTCACAAAATGCTCCATTCTGAAGCTTTACCAAAGGAAGGGCATTTGATTTGCAACCAAACTAACAGCAGCTATACAACACGCTGTGGTTAATTTGACCTCTGAGGACACTGAAGCACTCTGCTAACTATCCCAGACTCCCAGGCACAGAAATCGTCTTTTGATATAATCTGAGTTATTGCCATCCCCTATGAGCCTTTTGAAATTCTCTCAATACAAGTGTTAGGACATAGGAGTCCTTTGGTAGACAGTATAATGAAAGCCAGAGATCATTGAATAAATCAATTATTACATCTCACAGTGTTGTTCAATAGGATTAAATAACCTGAAGGTCTCACAGACATCCCTATCTAACTGTAGCAGACACAACAGCAACCACCATCGGAGAATTTTAACTGATGCTACAATATTAGCATCAAATCTTGGAAGAGACACCACATCTTTAAATGCCAAAGAGTCATTAAGGCACAGAAGTGAATGACCAAATCTGTCTTTCTGGCCTCTTAGACAACAAAATAAAGCTTCTACAATAGCTTCTGCTTTTAGGTTGGGGGCAGAGGTGGGGTGCATCTCTGTCCACCTTCTTCATGATACTGATGCTTAGCATCTCCTGAGCTCTTGTCTTTTGGGATACATGTGAATAAAAATCTCAGATTCTTACAGTCTGAGAAATACTTTGATTTTAGGATATACAGATTTTGTACTGTATATCTGTTTTCTGTACTCCTTGCAGAAGTAATGTAGTAAAAAGAAAGGTCTGAAATACAAAGCCTGGGCAAGAGTTGACGTACCACAGGTTTCCCCTCAACTCTGCTAATGGACCTTAGTACAACTTCTAGGATCTTTCTTTCTTCTTTAGCAAGGCATTGCTGCCTGCGCTTGAGCTGTGTTACTCCGTGATACAATCACATGTTCTGCAAGCAGAAAATGAGTGCATCTGCTATGCATATTCTTGTGCTTCATCATATAAACAATGACATGAACCTGCCCCTTCAGAGCTGCCATCCCAGTTCATTAATAGATCCAACAACACATGTAACCCTAAAGTGAACAAGTGTCTCTATGGGATATGCCTGACTTCAAGTTCAAATTCAAAGACAAAGAAATCCAGCTGAGACCTTTGTTCCTTTCTTACATGGCAAGCACTGAACCCCCCCCGGAAATTCAAAGGATAAGATACATTTTGTGGGTTTCCGCAGGAGTAGGCCTTAATGTTTAGTACCGATGGTTTGTGGAAGACCAGGTTTTAATAACCCTACACGCAGATTAGCTGGTAACTTTGGAAATGCATATATTAAAATCTCACCACAGTAAGAAAACAATATTTTTAGAAACGTACTATTCAAAAATTGACACAGTTCTTATATTCTTGAACACTCCCAAGTTCAGTTTTACAGCATAACTAACTTCTGGACAGAAAATCTGAATTGCTTTAAATGGTGTGAGATTCCACTGCTGTACTAGTTGACAAATATAATTCAGACAGCTCAGTGCTCAGTTCTGAGTCACTGTTTGAGTCTAGTTTACAGAGAAAACTGAAAAGTTTCTTAAATGTGTATTCTTTTGGAACAAAAAAAAAAAAAATCACCGTAGGATGGAAACAGCAAGATCCCAGCCCAAAGGCTACATCGAGACATAATATTGAAGAAAGAAAACAAAAAAGGAGGCGACATCCACAGTGAAAAGAGGGTGCAAGAAAAACAACTATGAGTGGAAAAAAAGGCAATGTGAAGGAATTTTCTGCTTATTGTTACATTGCTATTCTCTCATTCTAATTACCATATACTTCAGAAGCTAATAAGACAAAATAAGCAGATGAGAGATCAACAAGAGCAATAAGCCTCACTCACAGATTAAAAGCAGGTGGCAGAATGAGAGAATAACATGAATGGGGGAGGACTTCTGATCTGAAGGAGAAAGATGTGGACACAGCTCACTGAGGCTGGGCTCCGGCATAGCTGGGGAGCGTGGCAGCCCCCCACGGCTGGGGCTCCTGCGGAGAGCCCGCCGAGCAGCACTGTCCAGGGCATGTTTCTCACTCAAGTAACATGAAACCACAGAAAGAAAACTAGAACTCTCTCAAATGTTTTAAGTCACAAAAGCTTTTGTCAGTGCCAAACAAAGAACACAACTGAGGCAGTGCCACTGAATTAATAAACAAAAGGCAGAGTTTCAACTTACATTTATAATCTAAGTATATAAAGTATACTACATATACGATGCATTTATCTCTCCTTACGGAAAGATACAATCATACCTTCTGATATTTATGTGTAACTAATGTATTTAATGCATATGTAAGCATTATATAGAAAATATAAATTATATGGGTACAATATAGATCATATATGTACAAATAATGACCCTTTTTTACATTAGTCTTCTATGCTACCTTTCCTACACACCCGGCATCTGAAGGTCTTCCTAAACCCAGCATCAGCTCCGGCAGCCCTGAGGCAGGCTGGCGCTGGGTGCCTGTGTTCAGGCAACCAAATTCTACTGTCAACGTTTAGAACCACATTCAACAACACGTATCGAATATTTTGCTTGTAGTGGTGTTGATTAGCTTCTAAATTTAAAAAGCTGAGCATATTACCCACTCAAAGGGGATATTCCTTGTCATTTTGATGTTAGATGTGATTTACAAGACCAACAAGTAAACAGCACAACCAATAGCTAACAAATCTGTAACATACGGAGGCGGCTCTACAGATGACAAACATGCTTCAAATCACCTGCAGTTTATCTTTTAGTATACATAGCCTGCACTCAGGCTTTATCCAGACTTTTCCAGTTCTGCCATAGTCCAACAGTTAAAAAATTGAGAGGAATTTCAACAAAGAATTTCACAGACCAGCAGTGCAAATAGTCTTAGGAAACATGACAGGCCCATCTCTTTAATGAGCATTTGTCATTAACTTAAAGAACTATGGCTGAAGGAAAAAAAAATTTAAAAAGAAAAAAAAGGAGAAAAAAACAAAAACGGAATAAGAAAAAGAAAAACAAAGTGCTGCCTTACTAATTGACCGGAATGGTGATTAAAACACAGGAGTTCCCGGTACCCTCAGCAAGGAACTGGTTGGGCAACTGGTAGACCAGAATCTTGACCTAACTATTGTCTTGAATAACTCGGAGGGTTGAAGGGAACATCTACTTATATGGGAAAAAAAATCCATCAGGTATCTATCTTCTGTTGTTTGTATTATTGACCTGATCACTTGGCAGGGTAGGTTAACAATGTGAAGTCAAATTCTCAAATGGTTTAATTCAGCACAGCTTAATTCAGCTTTAATTTAGCACAGTTTCATTGACTGCAGTCCAGCTGGGCTGATTTATTCCAGCTAAAGAGTTGGCCCCATTCTAGTGTAACTGGTGAAAACTATTATCCACTGAAAGCACAATCATAAAGAAAAAGGTATTGAGAAGCATAGTATGAAATACAGGGTGTTGATATACCGAATGCTAACAATGTTTATAGCAAAGACAGCTCACTCTTTCACTGCTGTGATTGCAGTTGCCTTTTGTTACTACAGCGCAAAAGAAGAACATCTTTATTGCCTGGAAGTCTATGTGCTCCTCCTATTTATCTTGCACTTGAAATCTTTACCCTTAGTTTGTGACAACATAATTATCTCCATGGAAACTAACTAAATTGTCATGAAATAGAACACTTGCATAAAATTTGGACCCTGCTACTTACCTAGTAAGCATGCATACTGCACAAACTGCCACCGCAGACAGATTTCATATGGGCCCACTCCCCCTCTTGTAAGAATGCTAGAACACAATGCTTTTCCTGTTTCTGTTCATCCATATTATACCACTTACTACATTAAGGCTTCATAAACACCTTAATTGTTCAATGTAATGAAGAAATACTCTGGTTTCGAATTCAGATATATTTATGTCTACCTAAACCAGGCTTATGATGATTTATAGAACAGTACAACGTATGGAAGCTATCATCAAAAACAAGAACACTTTACAAAACTGACTTTCCAATTTTGTAACCTGAAAACACAAGTCTGGCAAGGAGAATATTTCCTAACATAAGTTAGAATTTCATATCATGGAAGCTTAGCAACAATGAGAAGATTAAGTTTGGGAGTTCTATTAAAGTATTTTTTCCTTTAGTGCTTTTGAAAATCCCACTGCACACTATTAGTTGCAACTATGCTGGGCCAATCCTATTAGCTATCTCCATTAAGTGTTCACAACTTCCACTGAAAGATGTGTTTTTCCATTTCAGGAGATATTTCATAAATCAACTGCAGGCTTTTTGCAGTTAAATTGCATTCATCTTATTTTAAATTCAGTGTGCATTAATGCTTTGGATAGCATTACATAGAGACCCTTGAATACTTCACAATATTTTAAAAGTAATAAAATATTAAATATATATTATATAAATAGATAATAAAATAATAAAATACACACACACACACATTTTTCTGGGGGTAGAAGAGAGGAAGGAGAATTGTGTGGTAACATACCATGCATTTGTAACATATTGCAGATATCTAAAGGCCAAATTATTTTTAGCCTGCTCTCCTAAAGAAATGAGTCTTTTGTGCTTGTGCCTCTGTCCGTCCCTTTGAATCTGCTGGCCAGTTACCCTCGACAGATAGGCAGTATTATCAGAGAGATTGTTGCTAAATATTTCGTGAAAGCCAGAGGCTGGGTAGGGGCCAGAGCCAAATACTGTCCCCATTCAGGAGACGCTCAGAGGACTTTGTCCCTGTACGTTCTCACAGCATTACTGCTGGCTGTAATTGTGCTGAGGACACGCTTACTCCTGGACTAGCAGTATATGTGCTATCTTTTGCTCCTCTAACTATGCAAGAACTTATGAGCTATTGGGGAAAGATTATGAAATACTAAATTAAACAACTTCAGTAGAAGACAGGGCTGGAACATGGAAAAGACTTTGAGGTATTGCCATGGAGAAGACGTGATGAGGGGAAGTAAAGTTGCTGACATGACAAAATACATGTGAAGAAATTGGACAGAAATCTACAAGACTTCATTAGGGAAGGTCCATAAGAGAGTTTTTTTCTGGAAAAACAAGTACTCTCTTATGGTAAAGCAATTAACTGGAATTCACTGTCAAAGGTATTGCAATTTTGTAAATTATTTCAAGAGAACAATCATCTAAATATACTAATGCTTTTTGTTCCAGGTGAATACACAGGGCTTTTTCCCCCGCTAAGCTACTCATTTCTAAAGCTGTCCTGTGCTCCAACAACAGCAATTTCATCCCACATTGTATTTAGTAAATTGCACTGAAGCGCATGAAGCCTTCCCATAATCTCTGTAAACATGGCCGTATATCTAAAAGCAACTGTTACATATGGGTCATTATCTATTCTATTGCTCGATATCTCCTATTCATGACCATGTCATCTCAGTAAAAATGAAGTTGTTTTGCATTTAGATGCCAAGTAAGATGTTCTAAAATATATAAAATACAAATATTTCCATAAACATAATTTGCTATTCATATAGTAGATTATATCATTCATATAATGCCTTTAAGCCAAACAAAAAATACATCCGGAGATTTAAACAACTCTACAAGCACCAGGTATTTTGCTTTGAATGCATTATTATCTGTATACTTATTATCTTCTCCTGGGCAGCGGTAATGGGTGAATCTGAAATGTTTTGGAGGTTTTGTCATCCATCTGAAGTTTAGTATAAACTCATTCAGGAAAACAAGAGGCCAGGCACAACAATTTTCCTGAAACTCAGGATGGTAACACAGCTTACACATATGGTGTGGCACCTGGTGTTTATTATGTACAAATCAAACAAGCTCATCATTCTTGTAAAGCATTTCTCCAATATGAGCCTGTTAAAACCCCTTCTCTTCTATTTCTCTCTAATTTTTAGCCATCATGGTCAAAAGGTGACAGGAACATACAGTTTGCCATCAGGGAATAGACTGCAGCTGAGTTCCCATTTCTAAAGACTTTTATTTTGTGGTCCTTTAAGATCAGGGCACACAACCCACCCACAACAGCTGAGAGCACTTAGCAGTATCCCCCCCCACACACACTTCATCCTATGAGTATGCATTTCAGAAGCTCTAGACTGGACTGAAAAAAACACAGAACTCAGAAGCATCCAACAGGAGTAGCAGAAAGCCTGTAAAATCAATGCAAAACCCATGTAAAATAGAATTGCTAACAACCTGCATTTGAATCAACTTGATATAAGTCTTGCTGCAAGATCTGGGCAGTTGCGATGGTTACCCCAGGGAAATATAACCAATGTAGAATATTCTCCAATGCCGTTTAATAAAATGTAGCCCTGCAGTGTTTGCAGAAGAGTGGATACGTACAGTGCAACCTCTGAAGGACTTCTCCTGAGGTTCTCTGAGTCATCTCCTACAACGCTTCCCATAGCCTTTTTCTTAGGTTTGCAGAGGCAGAACACATTTAATGACCTAATAATTAGCAAAGAAAAGCTTTAATTAAATGATAATTTGATGGCTGGGTTAGGGAGGGCTTGCATTATGAAACTAGATGCCTTACAGGAGCACCTTGGTGAAGCACACATTTCAAAATGAATCCATTTTTATATGTGCTTTTCAGTCTAGATTATCCACAGAGCCCTGCAAAAAGGACAAGTTGATGCTGTGGCAGCCCCATGATTATATCAAATAGTATAAAGAAAAGGGACCATCCTGCTTCTCTGAGCAGCTGCATAAGCCAAGAAGCTCTGTAGTACAGCATATCAATTACCCATTCAGTAATTACTTCCTTAAATTCCACTTACTTTAAAAAAAAAATATTTCCATCTAGTTCTCATGTAGAAAAGGTAATGCTAGAGGAAGAGATCAGCATTTTCATGTGGGGTTTTTTCCCCCTCTTACTTAATAATAAAAGGCCAGATTCTGTAATTTTTAACTTGTATAAGAGTTTGGATTTGCTAAAGCTTCTGGAAGAGCTCAAAATAAAAGTTGTAGAGTCAGACACAGAATAGTAAAAAATAATTATAATTCAGAATAAGGAAAGTCAGACATGATGCATATATCTCTACAAGAAGCCACTGTCTGGCATTTTAACACAAAAGTTCATCTTGGTGCTATTTTGTGATATTTTCAAAATCTAATTCTTTTCCTCAAAGAAGAAATGTAACATTTTTTGCTATAGTACACAGCTCGTTATATTTAACTGTGACTTGGGGGAAAGCAGTCATACATGAGTAATACATCACCAATAACAAATGAAAAGACTATTGGTGGTAACTAGCTTTATAAAAAGATTTTGTAAGTAAGTGAACATATATTTAATCTCTGTTAACTTGTTTTCCCCACAATTTGGAGTAGGAGCTCCACTGTCATTGCAACACCAAAGCATCATCTATCATAAGGGGAACAAAAGACCAAAGCACTATTCAAAGATGATAACATGAAAGGCTTTGGGGGCCTTTCATGCTTTCAATCACATAGCTCTGAATCCTCCCTTTCTCAATTATTTCTGTATATTACTATATAAAACGGTGCATCTATCCAACGGCAGAGCTCATCTGGAGGTCGGGATTTAAAATAATACTCATGCTAAACCACAAATTGTTTGGACGCTTTCTCAACTTCAAGCCCTTTTTTCCTAGTTTTCGTAGGAGTTATACTAAACAGGTGAAGATATCTGTCATAAAACAATTTATCCTTAGTGTCAGTGTATTTAGGCCCCATGGCTATTTATTCATTTAACCTTTATTAAATAATACTTCTTTTCATGTCTTTAGTGCTTTTCTCAGAGGACCTCAAAGCATTTCGCAAATTACAGTTAACAACATCCTAATCAGACTCATATTTTTATTCTCATCTTACCAATAGAGAACAAGAAACATGGGCAGTTTTTTACAAGATTTTTTTAAATCTTAAAATAAGCCTGTGGCAGAGTTAAGAACAGAACCCATAATCGCAGATGGCCAAATACTGTGCTTTGAACACAAAAGCATTATTTCAGAATGTGTCTTGTTTAGAACAATTTTCTATGCTAGTAATTTTGTAGACAAAATGCAGCAGAGCACTGAAGTCTCTCAGTGTTTTTTGTCTAGCCATAGGTACATGAAGTATTTATTCACATGTTGACATGAATTGTGTCTATGTAGCCTATGAGAATTCTTTCTTATTCTGTTTTCTTTCTACTACGTCTTCAATTTTTCCACCTCTCATCAATCCTCCAGAAGTACAGCACATGCATTTTAATGGAGAATACATCAAAGGTCCACAATGATGCCTGGCTACTCAACAGAATGCCAAGCTGGTGAATCACAGCTCACAGACGAAACAAAGACCAATCTAAACACTTTACATGTGCTCCATTTTTAATCTCTGTACGCAGGAATATGCTCAATGTATTTTCCTGGGCTCAAAACGTTCAGCTGTGCTTCTACCATTCACACACTGTTTTTGCAGCCTTCCAGAAATATCAGCAAAATCTCTAACACCTAGATCTGTTAGAACCTTGTCTTTGCCAACCCTTCTGAAAATGTCTTTAAACAACATGTTAAAATTCCAGTTGAAGAATTAAAGCAAAAAATGAGGTGGAAGATTTTTGCAGAACCGTGTATGAGAGTTTTAGATTCTTGTACTTGCAAAAGAGCATGTAAAGGGAATACAGTTTATCAAGAGGAAATAAGCTGTATCTTAGATGAGGTCAGCTCTATAAAGCATTGTTTGTCTGCTGGAATTAGAGGCAGGGATGAAAGAACAAAATGGCATGTAAGACAGTTCAAGAATTTCATCCATATCCAATATGTTCCAGCCATTCAGTAATAGTGCTTTTGTTGCACAGTGCCTCTCCCCGCTGTAGAATCATTTCATTTTTAATGGAATAAATACATAAATTTAAAATCTGAAAGCTTGCCTGCAGCCATTAGCTGACTATTGACGATGTCCATATATTTTCCATGAAAAGACCCTTCCTTACATCCCTCAACATCGGCAAATCAGAGGGCAGAATAAAATGAGTAAAATGGAACCAAAGGTTGAAAACCAAATTTCTAATCCATGAAAAGGTGGGGTTACCCTTGTTTTGTGTTGATTATTGTCCCTTTTCACATGATGTCTACTATCTGAGCCTCACAGTACTGAAGACAACAGTTAGCAAAAAATAAGACCAGAATGCAGCACCAGTTTTATGCCAGTGTGACTCCATGGCAGCAGCAGAACAGGCCACACTGCAAAGCTGTTGCGGTGGAGTGATGCTTCAAGCACAAAAATCTACCCTTATGGCTGGCCAGAAATGCCAGAAATCTGATGGCCGAAGCCATTCTGCAGCTATTTTACTTACACCCAGATGTGCTTGGCCCAGAATTAACATATTGACACATAAACACCCATCTCGTGCCAATGGTGACTGTAATCCCAACCCTTCTCAGCACTGCTGGAGGTGTGGAAGAGGGACAGGTCCGTGCCCAGGACAGATTGTAGGAACAAGGATTCCCATGGCTGGGGGACAAAATCCTCCTTCCTATGTCTCCTGAGTGCCACCTAATTATCCCCCTTGCTGACCAGATCATTCGGGGAGGCTGCCAGGATCTGATAGTGAACAAACAGAGCATCTTTGCTGGGCAAGCCTTCAAGACATTGCTCACGGGATGCCAAGAGACCTCGTCAGAGAAGATCTAATAAATCTTAACAATCTGACTTCATAGCAGGTTTTGTTTTCTTTAGCCAGAGAGCCAACATTATCTACAAGCCTAGCAGAGCTCTGATGTTATTTGTGTATCACATGCCGCAGACACTGTTTTGCATCAAAAGCTAAAAGATATTTCTTTCTAAGGCACGTAGCTTGTTAGGAGCTTTGGACCCGGGGGCATGAGACATCTGTAGAAATATGAAAGCATTCACGTTTTAAAGTGTTTAGAGTCCAGGCAGACCCGCCACCACCCTCCCTGCTTGCAGAGAGCAAAGCAGGCTCACATTCATTCCCATTTTTACCCCAATACATACCTAAATTAACTGGGAAGTGAGAGGTGTAACCACAGCTGAGTGGAGGCTACAAAACCAAAACTTTGGGGTAGAGAAGTTTGTAAGAACTCATCCTCCTGAGAAGGCACACCTGAGTATGCTATTGTCACGGAGACAGCATCCAAGCAAACTGGAAGTAAATAACACATTGGAAATAAGATAGCAGGAAAAAAATTATGTGTTGTTTTTTTTTTTTTTAAAATTAAATACTCTTGCCTAGTTTTCCTTAGCTAATTAGCATCCCTTCTTAGCGGTTTAAGTAACTGCTCATTTAGATCAGTGAATGATTGCTCTGAGATTAGGGTGTGGGAAAAATCTTTCTGTTGGGAATAATCTACTTATGCTACTGTTTATTTGAAGCAGTGATAAACATAGAGATTTTCCTTCCATACTTGCCAAGTATAAGAGAAAGCAGAATGATTAATGAACCCTTGCATTCTACCAATAAATTACTAACTTCAGACACAAATTTATAGTTTTCATTAGTACAAGGCATCACAAAAAATCATAACTAATTTAAATCAGTTTCATTGCAAGCTATTCTTGTTTTTTTAAGAATGTTTATATTATTTCCATTTGATCTGCTGGGAAAGACATTTTGCGCACCATTATTTATAATCTACAAAAATTAATTATGCTTTTAATTAACAGCAGGCAAATAAATTATTGCTCAAGGAGTTATTTATTCAGTTGTAAAGCAGGAGGTTTAAAACTGTATATATACACATTTCGGTCGTGCTTCTAGGGTTTTCTATTTTTTCCTTTTCTTTTTACTTATTCATTTCTTCCCAGATTTCTGAGGTCCATTAAAGTTTGGCTTTTGTGAAAGTTTTCAGATGCTCGTATTTATTTGTTCTTCAATAAACAAGAACGGGATACAACTTCAGATGCATTTCCTTTCCTATACAAAGGTTGAGAAGTCTAAGAAAAATAATAATGGAAAAGAAAAAGTGAAACTATATTGGCTGGTTAATATACTCCCTTCTCATGGCTGTTTAGTGAAATTAGCAGTTGTGGAATACGCCGAAGAGAGCTCCAGAGACTGAAGTCTCATTATCTAGAGAGCACCTAAACCTGACGACCACAATGCCAGCTACTTTCTTTTGCCCTACTATTTTATTCAGGTGCAATTAGAAGGAGTCACCTTGTGAGGAAGGTAAGACACCCTGTCCCACTCCATTCTCGCCTCCTTTTGTCAGGTTCTCAAAAAGCTGCAATTTAGTGCCAGTTCTCGCTGCGGGTTTGCAGTGGACCTCAGCGGGTCTGACACCATCCATCTCCTTTCAGAGAGTCTCCCAATAGCTGTTACATGATCGAAACTCTCCGTTACAAAAGGGGCTGAGTGAATGTAGCCACACAATTACTCTGTTTGTGCCTGTTTTCCATACATTTACAAGTTAATGGTAGACACAGTCATAAAAAATATTTTGAACTGGTGTTGCAGAATATTCAGAGAAGATGCACTTTGCATCATAAATATTCATTCGCCCAAATTTTAAAAGTAACTACTCCACACAGGGTGTCAGGGAAATTGTAGGTGGTGTTATGTCCAGGCAGAACACCTCCAGTTTTGAAATGCAAACAGCCAGAAAATAATTTGAAAACATTTTATGGACTGCAGTATGCTCACAGAAATCTTTTCAAACAAACAAGCAAACCCACCCTGTCTGCTCATGGGCAAACACATGATAGAGAAAGAAGGTAACTATCAAATTCTTAATTGTTAAGCCAGAGATACTTAAAAAAAAAAACAGTTTAGGCTAAGATAATAATTAACTACTGAAATAACTTATCTGAGGTTCAACGAATCATTCATAGCCTTTAAAAATAAAGATTAAGCCATCTAGGACAGTTTTCAATAATATTCCCACTGTGTTTTAGGCCATGGTACGCACACACATCTAAAAAATGAACGCTCCTTCACCACGGGCCATCTGTATCTCTCTCCTTTTCCCAAGCCCCTAACATCAGCTGAGGTGTAGTACTTCGGCAAAGATGAGCAAGCACCGCCTCTGTTTTCCTGCAGACACTGTCACGTCTGCTTCTGCAGAGCTTGCTTCATGCTTTTGCTGTTCATATTCTGCAGCCAGAGCCACGGCACGGCTGTCCACGGCCGCTCCTCTGCCCTCCGTCGAGTGGGAGGGAGCCGAAGTGACCAGCTCCACGCCTCTGGCAGCCAGTCTGCAGGAATCCACCAGCTGTTTGCTGGGGAGTTGCTCTGGCACAGTTCACTTCAAAGGAAGCTGCAGAAGCAGCTGGAGATTTTTGGACACAGCCACGGACTATATTAATAAGATGATTAAAATGAAACAGATTTTTTAAAAGACACAGCCTCCTATTTGTAGATGGGGACGACCGCTGTTGAAAAAGAGTCCGTCACTGTCAGCAATGAGGGGTTTGTGCACAGCAAACACAGCGATGGTCGATGGCGCCTGATCTGTTCCACCAAAAGATCCAACAGCTCCTCCTCTTGCTATCGGTGAAGCTGGAGAAAGCTGTTTTCTCCCTGGGGAAGGGACTTAATTTCAAATATAAAGTTTTTATTAGCTGCCGGTGAGAGTCTTGCTGCAGCCACTCATTAGCTACGTAGCATCTGCCGCGGTGACAAGCTGGGGCCCTTAGCAAGAAGGGGAGTGCAGGTTGCTGAAGCGTCAAAAAGAAAGCAGAGCATGACGACAGCCCTGTGAGGGGAATCTGGTGGCAGCAAGAGGAGACTCAGACTCTTCTGAGGGAAATACTTCGTGAACCTGTTGCGTATAAATGTACTCCCGTCAAAATTATTTCAGGCTTCATACACCTACCGCAGGCTGGACTTATGGCAGGGACGCTCCTGCTTCATGAGAGACTGCCCACGGCAGAGGTGAGCACGTGAAACACCACACAGAGGAGAAGGGAAGGTCCCCGTCCAGGCCCCACTGAGGACCGACTGGATGAGACCCAGCCCAACTGTTTTAACAGGGGGGCCATATATGGAATAACTGAATATAAAGCACTACGAGGGACAAAATGCATAAAAGAAGGGTCTTATTGAACGACTGAATACTATGGCGCTAAGACCATATTGATCTGAAAATTTACAATAATGGTATAGCAATTTTGCTTAAATATACAGCACATACTGAAGGGGAAGTCTTCCTTTTCAATACTGGTCCTTGATCATCTGTTTTTCTTGGTAGTTGCCATGTGGGTCATGTTGAAAGCATAATGAGACTATCAAAAGGTATGTCGGACAGTTTAATAGAGAAGTCTGATAAACAGATGTTAGTAATGAACAGCTACCAAATATATTAACATATCTTCTTTCTAATAAAACATAACGTAAAGTAGATGGATTGTGATACTCAACCACCTCAGTAGTGGAGTTAAAATTGAATTATACGGAAGAAAAAACAGCTCTGTTCTGATTTCAAAATTATGATGATCTACTATTATGATCCATCACTAGCAGAGCAGTAGGTGAAACAATAATAAATCACTGTTATTTATAATGCAGCAAATCATAAGAAGTATCAAGAGTATAATTCATTTTCACTTCAGGTCATAATTAGACATCTACTGCGTTGTATTTTTGCATAGGTATATCAGTAGCATGGTAATTCATAATCCATCGCACAAAATCAAAACAAATGGAAATTGAGTAAAAAAACTATTTCTCTCCCCAGTGTATTTAATATATGCATTAAGTAACTGGAATAAATACAGATATGTAGTACACACAACTGAGATGCAGTATATTTTTTTCT
Source organism: Fulmarus glacialis (assembly GCF_000690835.1). NCBI lineage: Eukaryota > Metazoa > Chordata > Aves > Procellariiformes > Procellariidae > Fulmarus > Fulmarus glacialis. Next base: position 16,864 of record NW_009212734.1, on the reverse strand, counting down.
ATTATGCTAATATATTTCAGTAATTTGTGCAAAATTCCCTAATGGCTTTTGAATTTGAGAACTTACTAAAAAACCTGCACGCTTCCAAACATACATTTACCAGGTTTTTGCCATGCTTTTTGGATAATATGGGTGGTGATTTGCCAGCCAGATAGCGGCTGCTGGTTTCCTCTTTGGTTTCTGAGTGCACAGACGTTCAAGGGAGCTTAGTAGCAAACTGGTACGGATTTGCATTTGAGGGAGGAATTCAGTTATTTTACCTTCTCCCTTTTCTTGTTTTTCTCCCAGTGTGAGAAATTTTGCTCCGTGGATCGCGCAGGAAGCGCTGTGCTGCTGAAAAGCAGCAACTGTGATATACACCTGTTCAGATCAGTGGAGTTTATTATAACAGGGATTAGAGAGTCTTAGTTATATTTACAAAGAATTTCTCTCCAAAGCAGAGTGAAGCCCATGCAGCTTATTCTTCATAAATAAATACTTTTTTTAAAAAAAAAAAGCAGCACAAGATTAGTTTGGACATAGAGACATTGAATTTTTCTTTGAGATACGGTAAAAGAAGCCTAGCCTGCTGGAGGCAAGGTGCTATGTTTCCTAGATGCCAGATCCAAGCATCTAAGGTCTGGGACCAGCATACTTGTTTTTTAATATATAGCCAGGTTTGTACATGCAGGGGTTTCTGATGCAGAGGAGCTGTTCATTGAAGATGAAAATAAGTCACCGCATTGTACATCTCTTAGTGGCACGGCTCAGAGGCACAGGCAGCCTGGGTGGCTCCAAGGCAAATGGATACCCAGCAAACGCAAGGCATAAATTCAGAGACATCTGGAGAAACTTATAGCAAACTGCTTAAACTTCCTATGGGCTGTGGTATTACTAATGCCCCACGTTACTCAACTTGTCACCTCTCCATCCTCTCCTGCTACGACCTTTCCCTCGAGCTCTGCCCCTTCCCTCAGGCTCCTGACACCCTGACCCATTCCCAGCAGTAACAAGCAGCACATTTCAGTTACAATTTACAGCTGGCCGAGGTCAGACTTTAACACCTCTAAGCATTATTCTACAATGCTGTTGATTATAGAATTTTTTCATGAGAACATCTGTCTTCCACTTAAAATGTATCCTCACATGATTTTTTCCCTCCTAAGGCCACAGCTGGGGAAAGAAGCCACTCGATTACAAAACAAGGCAACTTTTGAAGAACACCGTAGGAAACGTGAAGGTAAGCTATGCACCAGAATAGTTACTCGTGCTCCACAAGGCTTTATTCAAGAAAAAAGTGATTCGTGTTCTGTCTCCTGTGGTGGAAAGGGCATTCTTCGGCAGAGCTCGTTCACCCCACAGAGCTTTCGGAGCCAGCAGGGTTAAGCACATCCCCTCCCCATCAGGCTGTCATAAATAAAGCACCATCACCCTGTAGCTGGGGGGATCTGCCCCTCCGTATCTGTGTACTCCAGGTTTGGTAGAGACATCTGTCTGACAAATAGCTCATTTTGCAATCACTATCATATAATTTAGTATTTTGACAGGTGCATAAACTTAACATGAGCTTTATATAAATATTAAACAGTCTTTCTAAAAATGAAAGCTCTGAAATGAACACAGTTCCCTAGGCCTGCCTTAATAATTATTCTGAGGAAAGGTTTTTCTGAAGAAGAAAGGGAAAAAGATTTCGCTAGTGAAAGAGTACTGGAGTAATCTGGTTATATTGTATCTGGGGTTTGTGACTATCAGTTTCAGTTGCTATCAGATGGTACCAGTGATGATAGCTTTGTCGCAAGCTTTCCTTTCTTCCTTTTGTTTTTGTGGGGTTTTTTTGTTGGGTTTTGTTGGGTTTTTTTTTCTTTTACAGTTCAGGCTTATCTCTTTTTCACTATCCTGAAGGGAGATGTTTACTATAAATCTGCAAGGATATCACAGAATGGGATCAAGGTTGAGTGAACACACAAGAAGATTTAGGAAAGTAAATACATGATAAAATTAATGAAGATGTTCCCTCCTGATGCTCTTCCTGTTGCGTTACCCCTTTCACCCCGCGATAGCCTTTCTATTGTCCACCTCCTGCCTCCTGGCCTCTGCCCCTGCCCTTGCTGGGCACAGCTTTGTTCCTGGAGAGGCACTTAAAGGATAAATCCTGAAGTCTTTGTGCTGCTCCCCCCCCGCCACTTCACAGACATTGATTTTACACAGAATGCACTCTACTCTCAGCACTTATTGCAATCAACATGAAAATAATGTGGTACCACTTCTGAGGGTACCTTTCTTGTTTTGTCTCCTATTATACAAGATCATTTAAAGAGAATGATACAGCTGAAACCCGCTGTTTAACTTCTTGTAAAAATGTTCTCTTCTTTTTTGTCCTTAAATACAGTATTTTAAAAGGCCTCCTTTTAGGAAGCCTTCCTTTTGTCATAATGAAATATCTGAAAAATAGTGGTCTGAATATTCTCTTGCTTTGTCCTAATAATGACAATTAAAAGTTACACCAAATGCATGCCTTATTTTAAAGATGTTTAATGGTCATCAGTACCATCCAATCACTTTAAAGATAATTAAATAACCTATAACCTATTACCAACTTCACACTTACAACAAGGAAAATGCCTCTGAGCAGTCATAAGTTGTCCAACACAACTGAAGGGGCCAGTCTCAGGTCTGAAAATTAAGAGCCAGGAGCTCCTGGCTGCTAATTCTCCTCTGTAGTTATACCTAATGGCTCTTCTTGGCCAAACATTGCGTGCATGCCTCGAAACCCTGACAGGGACACACTATCCAAGACATCAAAATCTCAGTGAGATCCACCATGTAAATCACACAATCTCTGACGCTTCTGCCTCTGTTACTTCCTTGTACGACATTTTTTAAAACACCATCACATTTACCTGTTTATAACCCATTTACTTCCTCATCACAGCTTTGAAATTCTATACATTCCATGCTTCACTAGATTTTTTTTTTTTGGCTCATTTGTTATTTTTGCAGTATAATGAAACACTTTTAGAGTAGATTTAGCTTTGTGAGGAGAATGTCTTTTTTTTTTTCTATAACATCAGCTGTATTTCAGTCTTTCATGTCCCTACTGAAATCCCTTGCTAATATGCAGATGCAAAGAGAAAAGAAATATTCATGCATCATTTCTATTAAGGGCTAATTTCTGCTGGGTATTACATGGAAGGTGAAGTTTTCAAAAGATAAACTTTTCCAAAGGAGTGAATTACATAATTCTAAAAATACTTCCTTAAAATGGCAATTCCTTAATAATGGCCTTATGCATACACAATTACTGTGGACCTGATTGTTGTGACATGTCAGAAGTAAAGCAAGACCATAAAATCCAGAATGTTCTTTTAATTTATTCTTTAGTATTCATACACTGAATATGTTTTATTGTCTTTTTTTTTTTATTTTAGACCGGTGAGTTGATCAGATAAGCTCTGACTCATGATATTGGGCTATAACAGTCATCTTTTAATATGCAGGGCACTGCTTTGTGTATGAACTGGATACCTGATTCTGCAGCTCTGTGCCATCATGATGCTACCAAAGTAGATGAGGAAAACCAGCCTGAACTGTGCTTTCAAGGTCTAGTCAAATAAATCTGGTATTTAATCATTGTAGTTTATTATTTAAAGGAAGGTGCTAGTAGCTGCTCACCTCGGGTTTAGATCTTGTGTGTGCTATTTTTATGCACACGAGTGATCTCATCTATGGAAAAGGGTGAATTAAGTCATACATAAATTTCACTGCAATAAGTTAATATGCATAACTGCTGCTAGCATCACAGGTAATATTCTAACACCAGAAAATACAGCCATGGGCACATGAGTTGAAAATGTAGACCAACTATTAATATAAGAGACTTTGAATTCAAAATCAAGTTGATTAAATGCAAATTCCAAGAACAAAACTAAATCCATTTCTTTTGACTACTATATCAAATCAATTCTAATTCCTACAAACTTCTATTTGAATATTTCTATACCATGTTACGTTGCCTTCTTCCTTACATAAATAAATCCCCTGAAGTCCCTCATTATTATTTTACCAGGATGACTCCAACTAAATAGAGTATTTGCATGTGTTGAAGAACTGACTTCTAAGGACAGATTTTTCCAGTAAAATACGGACCTTGATAAAATAAGAGAACTCCCAAAATATTTAGCAGTGGTTATTTTTAAGACCCATCTGAATTTCATGGACAGGTTTTATCATGTGTGATTTCCATTCCATTTTCTTCATCTCTGTTATAGCATAAAATTTCATCAAGTGTAAATGTCAGATCTTTTCTTTATTATTTGCTAATGTCATAAAAAGCTGAATTGTTTGCTTTGTTAAAGGGCTTACTGAGCATTGACTTTTCTTTATTTGTATTTTACTACCAAAAATGTTTTAAAAAATAAAATAATAATAAAAAAAAACATCTGAAATGGGATTTAAATAACAGAGCAAGGTTTGCCATTACCATAAATGTATAAAGTGCTTTGTGAGTAATAAAATGGATCATGGATTCTGGATAATTCAAACTGAAATGTTATGTTCAGTATCAAGATTAGATTACATTAATGTAGTTCATTTTAAATGGTTTAAAGGCCATCAGATGCATGTGAAAAGAATCTGTATCATAACTTAGAATAAATAGACTGAGACATTTGTTTATAATGTCAGTGCTAAACAAATCTATTACTACATTTCTGCATGTAACATTATGTTACCACTGTTACTAAACAAGCAGAGCATGAAGATAAATTATAGCTTTAATTATAAACATTACCTTTGCATATTTATTAATTTAAAATGAAACAATGTTCACTAACCTTGGATTATTTATATTTGCTAACATTTTAATTAACTTTGTTTTATTTATGTAACTTCTTTGCTGCTGCTGGTCATACATAGCCACTTAACTTGTGTAATCTAATTTATCGTATTACATATTATCCAGGAAATCATACAATGCTGTTATGGCTAGTTTTGCTATAAGATACACATTAAAAAAAAACAGTTAATGACTGATGGGAACCCCCTTTAAGCTCACTCTTAAATATAAACTCTAGCCTTGCTTTTTTTTTTTTTTTTAATTACACCCATCTATCCAAGATGCCAGCCATAATTCAAAGAAAACTCTGCTTATCCTGAAATGATTCCACTTGACAATATGTCTTTGATTCAATATTGCTAGCATTCATTTTTAAAGTGATTTGGGGATAAAAAAGTCCTTGAAGGACTCCATGTTTATTATAGCTCAATAATGAGCGGATAATGGGTTATATGGAAGAATTAAGGTCATAATACAACCTGAAAATTTTCTTTTCCTGGTTGAAGTGTATCAGAGGAAGAGAAGCTGCTGAAGTTTCAAATCCCTCGATGAGTTTCAAATCCTTCCAACTTCCAGCTAGAAAATGGGAAAACAACCTTAACAGTGAAATTGTTACTGCTGCTTTACAATGAACCTCTTTATAACTTCCCATCAGCCAAATTTAGCTAAAGTCAAAATAAGACTCAGCTGACTTCAGTAGCAATTCTGTTGGGCCCACCTGCAAAAATCAGCTCTCAGCACCATGGGCTTTGTCTATCTCTAATCCTGATGACCCGATAAAAGGCAGCTATACCAGCATGTGTCTTAGGATAGAGGTTTATGTGTGGCTCGTGAAGTGGATAAGATAGGAGGGCATTCCCACACAAAAGCTTTTAAAATTCGCATTAAATTCTGTTATTAAATATTGGCTTATACTTACATGGATTCTCTCTGTCCCACATATCTGGGAGAAAATTGAGAGAATGTCTCTAGTTGAAATATAAAAGAGAGTAGAAAGAATTTATCAGATTTTGTATAATTAAAGTTTTATAAAATAAATTTTATAATGAAAATGCAATAAGTATCTTTAATATCAATAAATATCTTTAAATAAGAAATGCCTTAAAATTTAAGTAAATAACATAAATATTTTTATTTATTCCTCCCTCCAGTGCTGGAGTTGCCTTAGTAACCATGACTCAGAGACACTAAAGGAAACCAACTAAACAGGCCTTAGAGTGGAATGAAATACTAATACATTTTTTAATATTAAGTAGAAAGCTTAAATTAAGTTTTATAAAGGATTTACACTCTGTGATCCTTATCTTTATTACGCTACAGCATCATATATTCTGAATAACTGAGAAGCTCAATATACCCCATCTTCTACGTGTCACCACTTTCGGACCCAATTCTGCAAAATTTTACTTGCAAAAGTGCTGAAGGTGACTTGCAATCAACACGTGTTGAGATTTAGCCAACATTCAAAGAGAAGCTACCGGTGTCCTCCCCATCGCAACCAGGTGCATGTTATTAGCAAAACAGTGGGGTTTAGGACTCTGGTCAAAACCTATCACATCGGAAACAAAATAAGTAGAAGGAAGTCCAGATCACTCCATCCCTTTTAATATTAGAGTAGCAGAACAAAATATGGGTTATTTTTTTAAGTCTTTCTAAGTGGCACAAAAGAGTTGGACTTTGTGGACAATTCTCCAAAATTTCAGTTCCCCAGCCATAGTGTAGCTATCTAACTGACCATACGCCCAAGAATTTCCTGTTGTTTTAGGAAATAAACATTTTTTTCTTTACTATGACCCCCCAAAAAGGATTATGCTGGTTTAATAGATGTCTTAATTACAAATAAATGAGCCCAAAAGTTGTCATTTTCCTACTTTCTACATCCAAAACCAAAACTCTACCTCCATCTTTATCTAGGACCATCTAAATTTCTGTGTCCTTAAATAATATATACCATACTAAGTTGCCGTCCTAGCAATGACAAAAAATACCCTTATTAATTGTAAGCTGCCCCTTTTTCAAAATCTTATCAGTAATCCCATCT